>NC_044187.1:19525087-19592587 GCF_900880675.1 Sparus aurata | reverse complement strand
AGGTCCTGTTCCAGAGCAGCGATCACAAACACACACACACACACACACACAGTCACACAGTAACAGAGGCGACATGCGACTAACAGCTAGCAACGCATTCAGAGCTTCTGACAGGATGTAAGATTTCGAGAATTTTCTGTGGTCTCGGCTCGATCAGCCTCAGCAGGGCAGGATGGAGACCAGAGTAGAGTGACGCTCTGGATTTGGACCCGGGCTGTCTCAGCGATTCCTTTGCTGAATAATTGATCCCTCGGCTTGTGACTGGTTGAAAATGAGGAAGGCAGCGTTGATGATTTGGATCAGCCTTTTGGTGCAAGGTCAGTTATGCATGATGGATCAGTTTCATGTTCATATCTGATGCAGAAACACTAGTTTGTCTTTGTAAAAAACAAGTCTACCTTGTGTTCTGCTCGTCTCTCTGGTATTCTCTGACTTTTATCTACACCTAACCTTTGCTGCCATCCCCACCCTCTGCTCTCCTCTCTGCCCCCTCAGTGTCCCATGGTGCTCAGGGTCACTATGCCCGCAAACTTCTGACTGATCTCATGGAGGACTACTCCAACGCTCTGAGGCCTGTAGAGGACACAGACAGCGCACTCAATGTGTCTCTGCAGATCACCCTGTCACAGATCAAAGATATGGTGAGTGGAGAGGAAACTCAAATTACCCCAGCATAGATTTAGAGATATAAAACCTTATATCAAAACCCCAGCCGCATAAAACCACAATTAACCACAAAATAATCTCTTCACATGAGTCAAAAACACACAACTTATTCTGTAACTTTTTCAACACACTGTTTAAGGTAAATAAGGCAAAATTCAAGACACTGAAGTATAAGCGCTGTTACATCATATGGGAAAAGTACCAAATATGACATAACTCCAGAAACTTCTTGAAACATAAGTTGTAAAGTGAGGTTCACTTTTTGCTGCGTCAGAGTTTAACAGTATAATCCTCCAGCTGCCAAAAGATCACACCGACAAAGATCAAGATCTGTTGTTATTGAAATGTATGTCTCGCTTCTTACCGCTGCATGTTTCAGATTCGGAGACTGAAAAACGTTTTATTTGTCACGCGCTCGTATATGTACAGAAAAATGCAGGGTGTCGCAAGTTGAATGAAATAAAGAACAGTCTTTGATTTTATTATTAAGTAATAAATAGAGGTGCAGCTTTAAGATTTTCTCCTGGCACAAATCAGGACTGATAGAACCACAGGGATAAGATCCAGTTAAATTTTAGTGCTGCTGTATCTCCAATGCATCCGAGTCTTAACAGAGTATTAAAGCTTTTCAATACTGCGCTTTCACAAAGATGACAAAGAAATAGATTCAGCAAAGGCAGAGAATTTCAGTCGAGCTCCACAAACACTGGGTTTGACACTCGGGTCAGCTTGTTCAACTACGTAGCCTGTTTCGTTAAACCCCCCCTGACGAACCCGGTCTACAGTCTCTGTCCCCGAGCTGAGACACCCGGATGACGTCACTCGAGCCAGACTCCCTCCAAACCCATAGAAGTCAATGTAAACACAGACCGTGTTGTACTGAATTAACAATATCTTGTGAATCTGTGAGGTGTCTCTTTAATTTTCTCATGTTCCAGTTGAAGAGCTAAGGAACAAATGTGTGGCTCTCAGTTCAATACACCAACAGCGCTGCCTTCAGTTTTCTGTTTCTGTTGAGACCTGCAGAGGCCAGCACCAAGCTCAACTGTACTGAAGTATAAAGCCTATCCGATATGGCATGTTTGTGCCGTATGAATCTCTGAGAACCTTTAGGGACAAACGTGCTGGTCGTCTTCAGATTTAGAGCATAAAAACAGTGAAGCAGTGTTTAGTTCATCATCCTACACAGACCTGGGACAACACCTCAGTTGATATTAGACAAGCCAAGACTCAGACTACTTTAAGTCAAAGCTAAAGACTTTCCTTTTTTACACTGCCTAATCTTGCTTTTAAATAAGCTTTGTTTTTAAAATCGTCTTCAATTTTATTAAATGTGCATCAAAAAAAATCATACTTTTAGTTTACCTCATGAATCGCTAACCTGTACTGTTGCACGTTTTAAATTGCAAGTCTTTGACCTTTCCTCATTTTTATTACCCTGCAAAGCACATTGCACTGCACTGATGAATGTATGTATGAAACATGCAGTCAAAATAAAGCTGCCTTTCCTCGTAGGATGAGAGGAACCAGGTGCTGACCACGTACCTGTGGATCAGGCAGGTCTGGTTTGATGCGTACCTGAAGTGGGACAAGGAGGACTATGACGACCTCGAGATGATCAACATCCCTAGCGACCTGGTGTGGAAGCCAGACATCGTCCTCTACAACAAGTCAGTAACAAGACACAGATGTAAAAAAGGAAAAAAACATTAAAACACACAGAGAGAGAGAGAGATGTGGAAATGTGTCCCTTTCTTCTGTATGTCTGTGTAGAGCAGACGAGGAGGGCGGAGGTGAATCCAGCACTAATGTGAAGCTGCGTTATAATGGCGAGATCGTGTGGGACTCTCCTGCCATCACGAAGAGCACATGCGTGGTGGACGTCTCCTACTTCCCCTTCGACTGGCAGTCGTGCAACCTCACCTTCGGCTCCTGGACCTACAACGGAAACCAGGTGTGTTTGAGCTGGGACTCAACTCTGTGCTGATTGAGTCGCTGGTGTTCTGCCCACACTCATCCACGTCTTCTAAAACATTTATATTATTCTTTTGACGCAGTCAGTTTGAATTTGTTGTATTCCAATGAGGAAAAGTTTGCACAGCTAAGAAGAAAATCATCCCTATAAACAATGCAAATCATTTCTCCTGTATCTACGTGAAACACTCACTGTTTTGTCAACCATGGTAAATACTTAAAGCAGCTATAATCAATGCTATTTGAGGGTAAATTGATTAAGACAACAAATCATCAGACTTTATATAAATTTATAATACTTCATTTTGACCTAACTATACAAGCACGGGACTCTTGTTTATCCCCCAACCTGAATGGCACATGGCATGGTCCCCCCAGAAATAGATAAATAAATGAATGAATAAAAAAAAATATATTAGTTTACAAAAAAACAAAAAACAGCTGACAGAGAGTCAGCACTGGACTTACCTGCTGGATGTGGAGCTGTTTGCTAACATGCTATCACTTTTATAGGTGATATGTCAATGTTATGTTCACAATATGTTTCTGCTGCCACTATGTGTCCAAAAATAATCAGTAATCACTTGGTTGATCACTCGGTGGCACCGGACACGTGTCATTTTCAGGCTTTTGAGTTTCAGGAAGGCAATAACGCAACAAGGAAACAGCAAAAGTTCAGCGTATCCAAATGACAAAAACATCATCATTTGAGTGAACTGCTACGATGAGGAGAAAAAGACAAATAGGATGACGTATGATGTTTTTCTTCTGCATGTGTTGGTTTACAGTATTTACAAGATTTCATGGTAATTAGTACAGATCATGTATCAGCCTCTTGCCCACAGTAACCCATTATTGTCTCCGGTTTCTCTTTAGATAATTAAGGAGTGAATAACTTATTTAACTGTTGTTTTTAAACTATATGTTCGAGAAACTACACAAAAAGTGTTTATTCTTCATTCTGTTTGTTAGTTTGTGAATCCACCTGAGCATATTTGCACCTGTTGCTGCCAGTTCTTGTGTGTCCTCTGCACAGGTGGACATCAGTTTGACCATGGACACCGGTGACCTGTCCGACTTTGTGGAGAACGTGGAGTGGGAGTGTCACGGCATGCCGGCAGTTAGAAAAGTCAAGATGTACGGCTGCTGCTCCGACCCGTACACTGAAATCACCTACACCCTGCTGCTGAAGCGCCGCTCCTCCTTCTACATCTTCAACCTGCTGCTGCCCTGCTTCCTCATCTCATTCCTGGCCCCGCTGGGCTTCTACCTGCCGGCTGACTCCGGGGAGAAGGTTTCCCTCGGGGTCACGGTGCTGCTGGCGCTCACTGTGTTCCAGTTGTTGGTGGCTGAGAGCATGCCTCCTGCAGAAAGCATGCCCTACATAGGTTTGAGCTATTTTTGGCATTCAGCTTTGCCTCATTACTGAAAAATTTAAACTACAGAAGCTCAGTTCTACAGTAAAATACTAAATGGGTTAAAAGTAAAAATATTCATAGTAAGTCAAGTTAATATTAACTAGCTAAGTACTAGCTAGTAGTAGTGCAGAGTACAAGTAAGTACATTTACTTACTTTTTAGGGTGCCTGTACTTTTCTTAATTTCTACTTCTACTCCACTACATTTCACTGTTCTATAATTGTTTGACTTATTATGTGAATCATTTTTATTTGACAGTTAATTACAGTTACTTTAGTTACTAGTTACTTCAACAATAAGATACATAACATATAAAGCTTTCAAAAAAATAGTCGTGGGCTCTGGGTAATTGGCATGCATTTCTCAATTATTAGAGGACTAATACATGATGAAAATAATCCTTTGTTCTGTTCAAAGATACAAATAAATCCAAAATCCAAAATCCAAACAAACAAACAAACAAACAAACAAAATAATTCAATAAAAGCTGTCAACAACAACGGTCTAATCCTGCTTTCATATTAATACATCAGTAATAATAATAATCTAATGATATAAAATACTTTTTTCTATGTTTATTTCTTTTACTTTAATACTTTGAGTACATTTTCCTGATTTTGGCCTATTTATAAACTCTTTTTACAGTAACGTATGTCTTTACAGTGTGGTATTAGTACTTTTACTTAAGTAAAAGATCTGAATTCTCTAATACCCCCCACTTATAATGTCGACTTACCATGAGTATTATTAATATGATTTAAATCAAGCATTACTTTTCTTTTTTTTCTTTTCCTTGTAGAAATGAGCTTCCATTTCAGTTCTGCAATGAGCCAATCATTTGCTATTAAATATGTTGATATGTCCATGTAGACTATCAATTATATCTGGGACAGAGAGATCCACGGTCTTTCAATATCACTACTGTTGAAGTGAGAGGTTGTATATGAATCTTCAACCCAGTAGTCAATAAATTAGAACTGCTATTCTGTCTCCTATTAACTATTCCATGTCATAAATGTGTCCTTTTCTTTGCCCTCTCTTCAGGGAAGTACTACATAGCCACCATGACTATGATCACAGCCTCGACCTCTCTCACCATCTTCATCATGAACATTCATTTCTGTGGTGCAGAGGCCAAGCCGGTCCCTCACTGGGCCAAGGTGCTCATCATAGACTACATGTCCAAAATCTTCTTCGTCTACGAGGTGGGGGAGAACTGCACTACACCGGAGAGCGAGAGGACCCCGCTGTGGCCCGAGGAACCCGTCGGCGAAAAGAGCGCCTTCTATGATGACCGCTTCCATGACATCTACCATCACGAGAGCGACCCGTACAAGTACAGCAACGGCCACAGTGTGCATCACAACCACAGGCATCAGAAAGGTCAGGCGAACGGCAAGGCCAACAACGGCCAACACCATTACAACAACCACAACAGACTGGAGAGGGGCGAGGGGAGATCCGCACAGCGATACCACCACATCAGGAGGGACGAACTGGACTACCAGGCGCCTCCTCACTCACAAAACCTTCAGCACCTGAACGGAGGGCTGAAGGAGCAGCTCCTCTACTCCACAGAGAAACTTCAAGTCCCATCCTGCCCCTGCTGCTGTCCCTGCCTCCAACATAAACAGGTGCGCGCCGTTCCTACTACTCACTTTACCTCCTTATCTGATTACTTGTCTTCTTCTACAGTTTCTTTAAGTGCGCGCTGTAATTCATCTGTCCGTCTCTTCCTCAGGTGGTGAAGAACATTCAGTTCATCGCCAACTGCTTCCGAGAGCAGAGAGCCACCTGTGTCAAGGTGGCAGAGTGGAAGAAGGTGGCCAAGGTGATGGATAGGTTTTTCATGTGGATCTTCTTCATCATGGTCTTCCTCATGAGCATCCTCATCATCGCCAAGGCGTCCTGACAGCTTCCTCCACCTCCTCATCTTTTTACCACCTTCCTCATCGCTAGACCTCAGTGTCACTCAAGACTCACCTCGTTTTTACCTCGATGTGACACAGAACTGCTTTTTGAGAAATTGTTGATGTCAGTATTGTGTTTCGTGTGTGTGTGTATATGTGTGCGGTTGTGTACGTTCATTGTTGTTTTGTCTTTGCTTTGACACGAAGAGGACAAGGTCGCCGCACACGAATCATTCGTTTAAGTTCAACATGGCCTCTCGGTTAGTTAATGTCAGGTGTGCTCGCATGTGTGACGGAGCAGCGGAGCGGTAAGACAATCTAGGCCTCACCTCGAACATGCATGGACTCTCCATTATTGATGAGCCAACGGCCAGACTACCAGCTATAGGCATTACATTACTTACATTGTGTTCGAGGCATCCAGATGATGCTGGTCTCCAGAGTCAGTTAGGGTGGATAACATCTGTAGATGAAATGTAAACACTCACCTTGAACAACCTAAAAGAGGACAAGTCACGTGTCCTTCCTTGTGCTGACAGTACAAGACATTAAAACCAGGGGAAACTGATTGTTGTCTAGTTTAGATGTCAATAAACTGGTTTACATAAATCATAAATACTTGAATCTGAGACTGTGAGAGAGTGTTTACCTCTCTAATCTTACTAATATCTCTTTTGAAGGCAACATTCAGACCTTAAATCCTACCTCCTGCACATGACCGATGGATGTATTGTACCTTTTTGTCTATGCTTATTTGATTATTGGTCCAGTAAAAAATTATAAAACCTTTAAAATCTTGTCATTAAAGCAACAACAATGATAGATAGTTGATTGTTACGTCTCATCCCCAGGTCGAAGCTTTGGGTTAAAGACATAATGTGTAGGAATTCTCCATTAAAATGTGGAAAAACACCTGGGTGTTTGTTATATAATTTGTTGAGTTGTGTACTTACGTCATACCAAATGTCTCCAACAATGTTCAAACTAGAGAAATTCAATAAGTTTACTCAAATTAACGGTGCGCTTCACTAGGATGCTGTTGCTACTTTCTAGATTAGGGAATTCAGCTAACAAGACTAAATCTAAACTTCCTATATGTAAGAAAAGTTGATTTTTCAGTCTCATTCCCAACTCCCAGTGATCCTCTGGGTTTCCCAACTTGTCAAAACAGTTTTTGATGAACTGGGAGTGAGACATCGTCGGGCGGTGGAAGGAATACTTCGAGGATCTCCTCAATCCCGCTGACACGCCTTCCATAGAGAAAGCAGAGGCTGGGGACTCAGAGGTTGACCCATCCATCACCCAAGCCGAAGTCACTGAGGTAGTCCGTAAGCTCCTCAGTGGCAAAGCACCGGGGTGGATGAGATCCGCCCTGAGTACCTCAAGTCTCTGGATGTTGTGGGGCTGTCTTGGCTGACACGTCTCTGCAGCATCGCGTGGCAGTCGGGGACAGTGCCTCTGGACTGGCAGACCGGGGTGGTGGTCCCCCTATTTAAAAAGGGGGACCGGAGGGTGTGTTCCAACTATCGGGGGATCACACTCCTCAGCCTCCCGGGAAAGTCTATTCCAGGGTACTGGAGAGGAGAATTCGGCCGATAGTCGAACCTCGGATCCAGGAGGAACAATGCGGTTCCGTCCTGGCCGTGGAACACTGGACCAGCTCTATACCCTCCGCAGGGTGCTCGAGGGTTCATGGGAGTTTGCCCAACCAGTCCACATGTGTTTTGTGGACTTGGAGAAGGCATTCGACCGTGTCCCTCGTGGCATACTGTGGGGGGTGCTCCGGGAGTACGGGGTCGGGGGCCCTCTGTTAAGGGCCGTACGGTCCCTGTACTGCCGGAGCAGGAGCTTGGTTCGCATTGCCGGCAGTAAGTCAGACCTGTTCCCAGTACATGTTGGACTCCGGCAGGGCTGCCCTTTCTCACCGGTTCTGTTCATTACTTTTATGGACAGAATTTCTAGGCGCAGCCACGGCCGGAGGGGATCTGGTTCGGGAGCCAATGGATCTCATCTCTGCTTTTCGCGGATGATGTGGTCTTGTTGGCTCCTTCGAGCCGGGACCTCCAGCATGTCCTGGGGCGGTTTGCAGCCGAGTGCGAAGCGGCTGGGATGAGAATCAGCACCTCCAAATCCGAGGCCATGGTTCTCGACCGGAAAAAGGTGGCCTGCTCCCTCCAGGTGGGAGGAGAGTTCCTGCCTCAAGTGGAGGGTTTGAAGTATCTGGGGTCTTGTTCACGAGTGAGGGAAGGATGGAGCGTGAGATTGACAGACGGATCGGTGCAGCGGCCGCAGTAATGTGGTCTTTGTATCGGTCCGTCGTGGTGAAGAGAGAGCTGAGCCGAAAGGCGAAGCTCTCGATTTACCAGTCAATCTACGTTCCGACCCTCACCTATGGCCATGAACTTTGGGTCATGACCGAAAGAATAAGATCCCGGATACAAGCGGCCGAAATGAGTTTCCTCCACAGGTGGCAGGGCGCTCCCTTAGAGATAGGGTGAAGAGCTCTGTCACCCGGGAGAGCTCAGAGTAGAGCCGCTGCTCCTCCACATCGAGAGGAGCCAGCTGAGGTGGCTCGGGCATCTGTTTCGGATGCCCCCGGGACGCCTCCCTCGGGAGGTGTTCCTGGCATGTCCCTCCGGGAGGAGACCCCGAGGAAGACCCAGGACACGCTGGTGTGACTATGTCGCCCAGCTGGCCTGGGAACGCCTTGGGGTCCTCCCGGAAGAGCTGGAGGCAGTATCCGGGGAGAGGGAGGTCTGGGTGTCCCTGCTCAGGCAGCTGCCCCGCGACCCGGCCCCGGATAAGCGGATGAAAATGGATGGATGGATGGATGGATGGGAGTGAGATTCACAAATTGATCGGTCCTTTAAGACATTACCTCATCTGAGACCCGATCATTTGCGTTTATTCGCCCTACTCATGCTGTGTTTACAGCCATTACATTACTGCATTAGCTGTGAGCTAATGTTATCCAACAGTCTGCTACCTTTCTCCATGAAGTTACATTAAATGTTGTTTTTTTTCCCTGCCCCAGCACTACAACTATAATGTGTTACACATGATGTATGTACAGGCAAAATTGTCCATTTCTGTTTTGTTTTTTGCATATAAAATTTCTTCATTGTGTCATACTTTTCTACAAAGTTATTTCGGACACACAGACATGAGGCTGTAACACAGATCAGCAGGATTAGGTTTAGTTTCCATTCCCACTTTGGCCTCCAGAGGGCAGATAGACTATTATCACAGAGGATTCAGTCACTGAATGAGGGAATGAACCCCATGCACCCCATGGTAAGTGAACATATGTATGTGCCAAATAGAAAGCTCAAAATCCTGAAAGACAGGGATCCTGCGAGATGAAGCAGGTCGTTTTATTAACAGGACCACAGTTTTAAAACTATGCACAAAGAAACAGCACAGACAAATAAACAAGAACTGATTTTAAGGTTAAATTTATTCTGCAGGATGAAATTTGTGAGACCCTCTGCTTTAACATAACAATATTTCTAAATCTTCAGTGTAGAAATAATGAATCACAAAGATATTAGCTGGAAAAGATCCTTTGATCAACATGAAAAAAGTGAACCCTCTCATGCAAGATTTAAAAGTGACGTTTTGACAAAAAAAAAAAAAGATTGAAAAGTGACTAAAAAACAAAGAAAATAAATCGTAAATGGGAGTATTATGTGACCGATAAATTAAGAGGTATGAGATATTATTTCTGATTCACATGCACAGAAATGTTCCAGGCTCAAGCGGGAGTTAATTCTAATCTCTATTAATAGGTGTTCTCATTTCCAGAGTCCAAAAGCCTCACTGACACACTGAATATCTTTCTTTAGGCAGAATCCAAATAGAGTAAATTAATAAAGTCAGAAAAAGGAGAATATTAATAATAATGGTTACCTAATCCTTACAAGAATGAAGAGAAGAATCTATTTAAATTTTAATTTATCCAATCATTCATTGCTGTTGAGTCTCAGGTGGAAGTCTCAACAACACATCATGATAAAAAAGAGTCAATAACTTGTCTGACAGGTGACTCTGGACACGTTGACCTCTGCCTCTGTCTGGAAATAAATACACATCCTTTGGCAGATGTGTCAGCCCACAGTTTACGTGTTAGATACAATAAGAGAGTAACATGAAAGAATATATGTCTTTGATAACATTAATCATGTTAGTGGTGTGGCTACAGGGGTCCTACAAACTCTGATGATCTCTTGACTTTTTCTCTTTTTGTGAGGTTGAGGTTAGTTTTTTAGTGAAAATGTCTCAACAACTTTTACCCCGACTGCGATGAAATTTGGTACAGACTGTCGACTGTATAAAATGCGTGTGGAGCTAAAAAGTACCTTAAACCTGCATTGTTTGAAGAAGCGTGTTTGTGTCAGCTGTCATTTCAGTTCGAATACTTGCATGGACCATGTTTCTGCCTTAACTCTTGTTCTATCATCAGACAGATCTTTATGAAAGACAGCTGTCAACACTGACAGCAGGACAGCGCTCAGCTGATCTGATCCACGGTGGTTGCTAAATCACAACTAATCAGCTAACTCTGCAGATAAAGAGACCCAACAATCAAAGGACTTGACTCTTGGTCTTTGATCACACAAACTGTGTGTGACCACAGTATTTCTACTTTTCTAGATCTTTGCCTCAGCTGGACCATGATCTCTTGCTGGAGTTTTTACGCTCTGAGATAACATCTTCCGTGCTGAGTGTTTCAGAGACGGACTATTGGGCCACACAGAAACACGCTGATGGCGATGGTTAGAGTTCAGAGGGGTTTACCATGTGGTAGGGTCGGACACACCCACAGCATTGGGATCTATATAGCAGTGTCCTCTGCGCTTATGTTCTCACTTTATGGAGGCAAGTGACCAGAACCAGCATGTCATCCATTAGCAAGCAGCTGTCCGTCATCGGCTGCTCAGGTACGTTGGGATTTATGTTTCTTTCTTGCTTGCTCGCTTGTTTTCTTTCATTTGAATACAATTTTTCTCCCTTCTATCAGGCAGGAAGCAGTTTTCCTCCTCCACCGAGAACAGACTGGTTCTGTTGGGGAAAACTGGCAGCGGGAAAAGCTCCACCGCCAACTCCATCTTGGGCCGCAAGGTCTTCGACATCAGGGTTAGCAGCTCCTCCGTCACCCAACGTTGTCGCAGGGCCTGCGGAGAGTTTCGCGGGCGGCGCCTGACGCTCCTGGACACTCCCGGGCTGCTGGACACTCACCAGACTCCACAGGAGGTGCAGAGGGAGTTGAGGAGGAGTGTGAGCCTCCTTTACCCCGGGCCCCATATATTCCTTCTTATTGTTCAGATTGGGAGGTTCACTCAGGAAGAGAGGGAGGTTTTGCGGCAGATCAAACAGTCAATGGGTTTGCATGCTTTGAATTTCTCTGTGGTGGTTTTCACCCATGGAGATCTTCTGGAAGAAGGACAATCTGCAAAGCACTGCCTGATAGAAGGGTGCAAGGATCTGGCGGAGCTGGTGGCCGCATGTGGGGACAGGTACTGTGTCTTCAACAACCACAGCTCCAAGAACAAGGAGCAGGTGTCCGAGCTGTTTGCTATAGTGGACACCATGATGCAGGGAAACGGAGGGAGCTGCTACAGCAGTAAGATGATGCAGAAAGCTGAGGATGATCTGGTCCAGGAGCTGATGTTGGAGAGGAAGCAGCTGGAGGAGAGGGAGGAGCTGTTTAAAAACAAGCTGGAGACTGCAATCAAAGAGTCGCACGAGAAAGAGCTGGAGATGGTTCAGCAGAAGAGCAAGAGGGAGATGGAGGAGCTTGAGAAAAAACACAAGCTGGAGAGGGAGAAGGAGTTGAAAGTGGTGAGAGATCGAGAGCAGGCCTTCATACGAGGGATGGAGGGGAACGAAAAGAGGGAGAGGGAGAGGAAGATACAAGAGATTGTGAGAGTGATGGGGATACGTAGAGAGGAGGAGGTGAAGAGGGAAGCTCTTCAAGAAAAGCTTGACCAAGCTACTAAAATGCTGGAGGAGCAGGTTGAGCGGGAGCAGCAAGCATGGAGAGCGATGGAGGAGAAAATCCAAAAGGATTGTGCAGAAAATGAAAAGAAAGAGAGAGAAAGGGAACTTCAGCAACTAGAGAAAGAGCAGGCCATCCGGCAGAGGGGGGAGATGAAGAGGGACGCCCTGCAGAAAGAGCTGGTCAAACTCACCCACAGCTTGGAGGAGCAGAGCACGAAGGAGGAGGACAGGAAAAAGCATATGGATGACCTGCTCAGACGTGAGAGGGAGGAGAACCAGAAAGAAAGGGACATACAGTTGGAGAAACAGAGGGCGGACAAAATGAGAATTGTGGCCCTCCAGCAGGAGCTGAGGCTCGTCAAAATTAAAATTGAGCAGCAAAAAACGAGCGAAGAAAACCTGCAGAGGCAGCTGAAGGAGAGCCTGCGAGGGGAGAAGGAGAGGTGTGATAAAGAAATGTCCGAGCTGTGCGATGAGAAGTGTTTGGAGCTGTGTGAGGAGACGAGGAAGAAGACGTCTGCAGAGGGATGCAGCACGGTGGCAAATCTGACCGGATATGCGCAGGAAATGGGGCTGTTGGGACTGAATGCAGCTTTAGAGATGGTTGGAGCTCCCTGCTGTATACAGTAACAGCATGAAGACTACTTCAGTTTATTTACTACATGTCAGGGAAAACATGCTCATTATAACTGTATATTTTTCATGCATGTGTGCTATATTATTATTAATTATTCAGGAATGTGGAGGTACAATATGTCGTGATTTTTTTATTTGTAAGGAAAAGAAAAGGACATCCATGCCCATGTGAGAGCTCACTCATCTCATTTCAACAAATGGATTTAATTCCAGTGTGTCCTAAATCAGCAAATGCACAAAAATAGTACAAAAATCTCAAAAATGATGGAGTTAATCTGATTATCAACTCCCCGCCCTCTGCTTGGGACTGTCTGTCTCCATCATCTAAATCTGTATTCAAAACAAACACCCTGTTGCCATTAATAAAGAGCAAACATTGCTTGAGTGCTGTTTCAGTGTTCCTCACCGATGCTCAGACTTCAGCTGGGCCATCTGGTTCCATCCCCGGCCAGAGAGACTGCTTTTATCCACAGCAAAATGCCCTGCGTGTCTTTGAGCGTGTGTTTATTTGTGTGTGTGTGAGAGAGAGACGGGGGGGGGGGGGGTGGTTATTAAATTTAGAGTGCACTGTCATGGCAGTATTTTGCCTGAACACCGGAAGCAGGTAGCAGAGGGACGATAACAATGTCTATGAAATTATAGAACGAGTTTGGGACTTGACACCACTCTCGTGTCCGCGTGCTAAATATATAAAGCTACAGCCAGCAGCCGGTTAGCTTAGCTTAGCCTGGCGTAAGATGTTTGTACAGCTTCAACGACACATACGTTAATTTGATACTTCGACAGATCCAGACCAGGTGTTTCCCTCCTGTTTCCTGTCTTGGTAATGTGCAGCGTAGTAGCTGATGGCGGATGTGGCTTTATATTTACAGTACAGACATGAGAGCCGTATCTTATCATCAAAACTCTCTGCAAGAGAGTACATAGAAGCAAAAGGTGAAATGACTACTTTCTTCTTCATTTTTGGCCACCTGGAGGCAGTTGAAACAACACTTATCATCTCTTTTGAAGTTGGTACTAATGCAGGGCCGTTTTTAACATGGTGCCCTCTCTTCACTATAAATATGTCTCTCTGCGTGATGGTGCCCCCCTGCATACATCAGGTGGCCTTCTGATTATCTGCCCCAGCCCCTCAAACATCCCGAGTCCTCCAATGACTATATGGTACAGTTTGAAAAGGAGCTGAAACTCACTTTACATTAAAAAAAAAAATCTCTTTTTAATCTCTTTTTAATCCAGATAATAATTCTCTGTAGATTCATCACTACAACACTATTCATATTGTTTTAGGGTTATCATTAGATGTTGTTAATTATGCCAAAAATATAGATCATAGCTGCTTTAAGGTTATCATGGGATTATCACCTCTGGTCCTTCATATGTCAAACAGACGGGATGGCAATTTCAACAGAGAAGAATATCCCTTGTTGAAACCCTTTGGAAAGTACAGAATTTAAACATATTACCCCCTTTTGAATATTTGACACCTGTATCAAACTGTGTAAAGGACAGAGTTCACATTCAAAGAAGAAAACTTCCTGGGAGAAAGAAAAAAAATCATCATGTCCGTCTTGTCCGAATAGCTCAGACTTTACAAGACAGTCAAGAAGCACTATCTATCTCTTGCCATTGGAGAGGTAGTGTCAAGTGATGTACATCCAGATTGATGAAGCTGGAGAAAATCTATAATGTAAAACCAGGACTCAAAGAACCAACTGAGATTTGAGGAATAGTAAAATGAACACCGACTTTGTGACACTTTCCATTTGTGGCCACTGAAGTTTATTTAAGAGCTTCATGTGGCATTGTTGATATTGAACATGTGTTGACTTTATACTTTATTCCCCCTCCCCTCCCAGAATATTTTAAGATCCTTTTCTTCTTGACCCAGATAGTCTGGTTCTGTCGAGTTGCTTGACAGCAGCCATGTGACCTTGTTAACAGAGAATGTGACAGTATAAATAACTTGGTTTAAGGAATATATGGAATTAGCAGCAATGGAGCAAGAACTATATGGTCGCTTCCTGGGGAAAATGAATTGGGGCCGCATATAAAGACATATTCTGCTGAATAAATGAAAATATGTTTATTACTGTATCTGTTTTGTCGTCGGCGATCGCTCCCCCTGCTCCCTGAGTCCATCAGTGTGTAGTGTGTATGTTTTGTCATGCCTGTCCTGCTTTATTGCTTATTTTTCTGTGAAGATGTGAAAAATAGGGCAGGGAAGTTTCCTCCTTAACTTAAAATCAAGGTGCTGTTTTTAACTCCCTGTCCTTGAATGGTTGGTTGGAGCGACTGATTAGAAAAGTTGTTTTTCTAAATAAGTTGGAAAGACAGAATTTGAAAGCTGTTTGTGACGCACCATTTATTTGTGTCATTGTTCATACTGAAAAATAAAAGTCCAGTGAAATGAGTCACATTAAATAGCTGTCGTGGTAAAAGAAGAGAAAGAATAAGTCTAGTATTTGTTGTTCACAATCAGATCAAGGTGCCACGTGATGGACAACATCATCTTCAAAGCCTAAATAAACATTTTCAGCTTCACTTTTTCTGTTCAAAACACATAATTCATGAATAGACTGGATTTTTTCTGGTTCTGATGTGTACCATCTGATTTATTTCATTCTTCTTTTAAATCTTATTTCAATATAGAATGATTTCTTTAAGGTTTTATGGCGGTGTATTTGTCATTATTATTATTATTATTATTTTTTATAAATTTGCGTTTTGGTGACTAGTACTTTGATGTACCTGATTGTATTTAGTGATCTATCTCCTGTTAAAAGCATTTGCTCAAGTCATGTAGAAATGGGACAACAATATTCAGAAAAGAGAAGAGGGGGGATATCAAACAGCTGTTGTATGAAAAGCAAATGAACATCTTTTATAAATGGACTGACATGTTCTTTCTCAGAAGGCAAACTTCTCTCAGCCCTGCGCGTCTCCGTGTAGCTGTGAGCAGTGAGGAGCAGCTGGTGGTGCATGTGGTCCCCAGTAAATCTGCTCTGCGCTCAGAGCAGCAGCACGCATCAGTCTGGCCGGAGCAGGACGCGCGCTCTCCACTGTCTTTCCCCTCTTGTTTTCTGTTTCATGGCACAAATGGATGTCCTCCTCGTCCGTGTAGTTTGACACATGGCTGAGCGCAGGACCAAGCGATGAATAACACAGTGGTGGGAGCTGGCAGCCGGGAGGAGTTACCGGCGCACCGAGCTCTAACCGGCTGCGTCCTGGCGCTGCTCATCATCTGGACGCTTGTAGGCAACTTCACGGTGTGCGCAGCCGTTTTTCGCTTCCGGCACCTGCGCGCCAAAGTGACCAACATCTTCATCGTGTCACTGGCTCTGTCGGACCTTCTGGTCGCCGTGCTGGTGATGCCGTGGAAAGCCGTGGCCGAGGTGGCGGGTTTCTGGCCGTTTGGAGGCTTCTGTAAGACCTGGCTGGCCTGCGACATCATGTGCTCCACGGCCTCCATCCTCAACCTGTGCGTCATCAGTGTGGACCGATACTGGGCCATCTCCAACCCTTTCCGCTACGAGAGGCGTATGAACAAGAAGGTGGCCTACGTTATGATCGGCGTGACTTGGACCGTCTCCGTGGTCATCTCCTTCGTGCCCGTGCAGCTGAACTGGCACCGGCCGGAGATCGGTGATCCGGCTGCCGAGGGCTTGGCGCCTCATGGTGAGAGTGTCGACGGGAGCTGTGACTCCAGCCTGAGCCGGACATACGCCATCTCCTCCTCTCTCATCAGCTTCTACATCCCCGTGGCCATCATGATCGTCACATACACCCGCATCTACCGGATAGCCCAGATGCAGATCCGGATGATATCCTCCTTGGAGCGTGCGGCGGAGCACGCGCAGAGCTGCCGCTCGGAAGTACCTGAGACATTTTCTCACCTGTGCACAGAAATCAGTGCGAACTCATATCAGTCTCATATCCGTCTTCACCCTGACCCTCAGCACTCCACTGACTCACACAGGGAGCTCAAAGTCTCCATCAGAAAAGAGACCAAAGTCCTAAAAACTCTGAGCATCATCATCGGGGTTTTTGTCTGCTGCTGGCTGCCGTTCTTCCTCCTGAACTGCGCTCTGCCCTTCTGCCCCGGACCGGACGCCCCGGGGGCGCAGCGGGGTCCCTATTGCGTCAGTGAGAAAACCTTCGATGTGTTCGTCTGGATCGGCTGGAGCAACTCCTCCCTCAACCCGATCATCTACGCGTTCAACGCGGACTTCAGAGACGCCTTCTTGCGCCTGCTGCGCTGCCGCGGAAGGAGCTGCTGCGCCGCGGTGAGCGCGGCGGTGGAGACCGTGATGGCGAGAAAAGAGGCCACGCGCCTGAAGCAGGTGAGCCCGCTGAACGTGAAGCTGAGCGTCTCCAGTGCCGTGAGAACCGGGGGGAGTGAGGACAGCGGGAACAGCGGGGTGACTGTGTTTTATCACAGAGGGACGGCCTCGGAGCAGGTGACCGACACCGAGGAAAGTAACGACAAAGTCAGACTGACGCTGATACCGAAGTGACCCCCGTTTATCAAATGCCATGTTCCGGGTCAGGGAGCAGGAAGAGGGTGATCACACCCAGCTACAGGTGTAGTACAGGGGGCTGAATAGAGGAGGGAATTTACTCACAAGGTCAGTCGAACAGCCATGTGCTCTACAAGAAGCCTTCACAGGTGAGGTGTAGTGAGTCTTAGAACCCGGAAATCAGTCGGCGTTGTTGGACTTCCGGTTACCTGGTCTAAAAATCAATGGGATTATTGAATGGGTTTTCCCTAAAATGTCTGAAATAAGATTGGAGTGTTAGGTAGTTACACGTTTTTTCTAAGACACAAATTACATAATTAACTGTTCCAAAATTTAATTATAAAAGTCTTTTTAACTTTACAACTTGTGATCAATTTAAAGTAATCATGTATTATAATTGTGTAGAAAGACACTCAGTGGTGGTGGATGTAGCCTAACACAAGCTTTTTACCTCAAGCGTTTTGATTTACGCTTCAAAAATAATAAAAGTTAGTGTTCATCTCTGAAGATTATCTTGCTGGAACAAAACGTGTAAGTATCATAAGAACTAATCCTCTGCGCTTATTTTCAGCGATAATCCAAAATCCAATTCAAAAGTCTCACAGGCCTTTTGACAAGGCAACCGGAGCGATGCTAATATACAGAGTCTACAAAAATACGTCACCCCTACAGGACTTTATGTAGCCTGCAAACAAAAATCACACGATTACCCCAAATAACACCTATTATCCATATTTTTTTACCAATATAAAATCACACAATGCCATTTTCTTCTTTCGCAGAGAAATATAGCCTGTGTGTTTTCATGAGCATAGTAAAAATGTTGGGATAATTGTGGGTGGAGCTTGTCCGTAGACTACTGCTTCATTTTTGTCCTCGTGGATGTTTAAATTCAGTGTGAGGTCACATAGGACAAATAGACAGATCCAGATTTGGGTCAATAAAGTGAGGCCCAAAAGCAAGATTAAGATACAGGAGATATTGACTTGGTTTAATATTACTTTTCCGTAGCACAGATAAATCAAGTTAACAAGAAACTCAAGGATGAAAGCATTTTTTCCTCTGTGTAGTTTTTTTCTATAAAGCCATTAATGACAAACTAAAATGATAAGGTAGGAAAGACAGGAACCTTTAGGATGGCCAGACTCTTGAAAGAAAATGAGACACATTTATAGTTCTCTCGGTCTCAGTGTTAGATTAGATTAGATGTCGTAGCAAAACACCTTAAATAACATTGCAGAAGTACTATGTCTGATTTCAAGAGAAGTCTCACTTGAAATTTGACAGCAAACAAATAAAACATCTCTCCCATTTTACTTGAAACACACTGACATTTAGGTTTACCAGTGAGGACGGATGTTTTTGCCGCGAGGCTTCCATCCAAGGCGCCATAGACAGAGTGCTATTGAAGGCAAGGATTTCTCTGAATCTCTAGAAATGGGATTATGTAACTGACTAACATTAGCACCCGTCAGCTGTGCGTCTTGGTGAATGCACTGCACTCTGTTTCCCCCCTCTTTCTGCTGAAAGAAACAAACATAAATAATTTGTAAAGGTTGTTCCTGTGAAAGGTTCCCTGACCAGTGAGAACATAGAAGCTTTTGCGATGACAACCCACAAAAAACACAAGATGTGATTATGTGCTCTGCAGTGAGGACGCTGCAGGAACAGGGACTACAAAGTCAGTTTGAGATCCACAGTCTCGTATCCTGCTCGCTGTCGAATGTCCTACGGATTAACATCTGAGTCATTTTTGTTTAACGAGACCTCCATGTTGGTGTTAAATATGAAATGTGTGTTACAACCTCAAGGAGCCTGAAGCCTTAATTGAGCCGCCAAGAATTATGATTCCATCCTGAGTGGCATATATTTTGTTGGTGGTTGTGATTACGTCACTGTAACAAGATTTAAAGAAAGGTGTTTTTGGGAAATGAAATGTTTTGCTTTCCTGCTGAGAGTCTGATGAGGAGACTGATACTGACCCAGTTGGTAGCATCTGGTGAGGTTGTAGATGGCAACCAACTGAACACCCCTCATCTCATCTCGCCCCACATTGGCCTCTTAAAGCAAAAAAAAAGTTTGGTTTGTCTACTCTGGGCTACTGTAGGAACATAGAGTGCTCTGTGTAGGAGGATCCGCTCCCTCTGTAGATATAAAAGGATAGGTCTGAGGTAACAAAAACACAACAAGTCTTATTTCACACTGATTATACACATTAAAGTTTTAAGATGTAATGTTGTGCTTCTTTAATCACTAACAAAATCAGACATATAAAAACAACAACATGCTGTTTTACAGGGACTTGTTTGACAGGCTGTTGCTTGGCCAGAAGTGTTGACTGCTGGGTCTTAAAGTGAAGCAAATACGGAAGTGCCTTAAACCTGTGTTCTCTGTAATGGCCATCAGGGGGCAACAACACTGGTTTCAAAAAGAAGTACGATTGTATGTAAGCTTATGGGAAAATGACAGTGCTTTTTATTTGATTTATTACCTTCACTATGAGTTTATAGTCTCCATTGCCAGTATCAACTCTACTTCAAAAAAGCATGATGTTCTTTTTGTAAATTATGTTTCCATTTGGAGTAAAACAACAACAATAACGCACGGTTTGCCTTAGAGCGTATATAAGTAGGTAAGTCTCCACCATGGCGTGTCCTCAGCCTCTCAGTCAGCTCAAAATACTTTAGAGTGGTATTTATCTTCTCATCTAACTCTCTGCAAGAAAGAGAATAATCATATTTCCCAACAATGATTCCTTTAAAGTACACCATATGCAGTAATAGATGTTCCTAATCTCCAGTTTCACTGAAAATGTCAGCAGCTAACACATGTACTATCTCTATTATGCACCAGTGATAACATGTTTGTGACTGTATTTATTCTGATTATGCAGGAGTGAGAAAACACAGAGATGGAATGGTGGACGGTGTAATTGTTTCCAGAGGGGAAGTGTGTGCAGCCTTATGGTTTTCATTGTGTAATGGGCTTGTAACCTACATAAGACATCCATCAGCTGTAGGCGTCTCCAACTGTATGTAAGAACGGCACTGTACCAAAGATGATTAATAAAACAAACGTCAAATACATTTTTTACAATGTATCTCCCCTTTTACTGTGGTTGCATTTAGGCTAGCGAGTGAGAAAAGTCATTATAGGCCTGACTGTGGGGTCCTTTCCTTACTCCTCTGATTACATCTATTAATATTGACTGACTGTCCTTGTTTCATTCTCTCTCCATTTCATTCCCATGTCAACCTAAAGGAGCTCACTGCATTAACATGTCTCTCAGGGTAGGTGTACTAGCCTCGGGTAACTTTTAATGGGCCACACCTGCACACCTCAAATGTGTGAGTTAAAGAAACCCTGAAGGTTGTCGTTCAGAAAAGAAAATGACAGAGAGATGAAGGGGGAGTTTTAGAAGGAGCTCTTAATGGTTTTCTGAAGTCATCTACCAAAAGTACTGTAACTACGGCTCTGATGCCTCAGCGAACTGAGAGTGGGCTTTATTTAATCATTTATCCCATTTTAACATGACGATATAACCGGAGGAGATGACCCAAGTCTGCCAAAGAAAATCCAGTGCATAGCCTATTTCACCAAATGCCAAAAATGGTACATGTTTGTGTGTGGTAGAGACCTCTGGCGACTGTAGGAGTTATCTTGTTGATTGGGAGCAAAAGATCACAGGGGGAGGAGGTTGTCGTGCATGGTTGGGCCAACAAAGGATGACTGTTGTTTATTTTTGCCCTCCAGCTCCAATTAGCAGTCAACATTACAACACATAAGCACCCGAAAATGGAGATCAGCTCCACGTATCACTGCTGCAGTCGGGTTGATAAAAATGAGCCAAACTAAATCCGCTTTTTAAGCCCAAGAGTTTAAAGATATCTCTGAGCTCTCCCCCTGTTGGTAAATGGCTCGGGATCAGAGCAGAGACTGAAGTGGCTGTAGGTGTTTATTCTGGCTCTAACCCAGACTCTCCAGCCGGCTCTAAACAGCTGAGCAGCAGCTCTTGCCCCCTCGACTTTACCCAACCCTCCACTCAATACTCAGCCAACATCTTTTGTTTGATTGACACATAAATGCTGTGGACAATAACATCAAAGTCACGCAGGAAGATGTCAGAGGAGACAGTCTGCCCTTCTTGGACTGTGTAGTGCACACTGAAGAAGACAGAAGCCTCAACATTGAGGTGTACAAAAAACCTACACATGGATCAGTACTTGCTGTTCGACTCTCATCACCCACTGGAGCACGAACTGGGGGTCATCAGAACCCTTAACCATCGGGCTGAGACTGTTTTGGCATAAACCTACAAACACTACATCATTGTAAGATTAGGTTTTACTTTTGAAACGGCGACGTCCTCATGGACATGGACTATACAAAAGGTTTATTTCTGAGGCATCGTTGGCCAAAATGGTTTTGTAAAAATATTTGTTACCATTGAAATTGAACCACGGTCGATTGTTGAGGAACAGAAAACTAATATCAGTCTCCCGTGTTAAAGTACAATGCGCTGTCTACCCACCATCCCATTTACAACACTCCATCCTTACACCTGATAGACAACAGTCTATTCCCATGACCAGCAGATGACTTAAAAAGTCAAACTAATGATCGAGTTGCTTTTAAGGGTTTCCACGAGTCACAGTCATGAGGCCAGTCACCAGGGAGTAAACAGACTTACATTCAAGTGTGTCTCGTGTTTATGTTGTCACCAGTTCTCAACCTTTCTGGCTTGTGACTCCAAAAGTAAAATGATACAATGGCTATTGTCATCCTTCGTCAGAAGATAATGTTCATGTGACCCGTTGATTCAAAATCACTGACAAACTGTTGTCCTATATTGGTTGAATGGGACACACCGCTTTAGTTTGTTTACTATTTTCTCTTGATATTTTTATTGAACATCCAACATCCCCCCCGTCTGTTGCATCTTCTCTCTCTGCCATCTTCTCGTCCTGTGAACTCCAGCGTCCTTATGTCCTGCACAGCGCGTTGCAGGCGTCAACTCAAGGATTGGTCAGTGACGTCACTGTCATGCAAAGGCAGCGACTCTATTGGCTAATGTTTCACAGGTGTGTGTATGTCTGTGTGTGTGTGTGTGTGTGTGTGTGTGTGTGTGTGTGTGTGTAGATTATAAGAATGGTGTGAGACTGTGAATATACAAATAACTATGTATTACTATGCAATCTAAGGTCAACCTCACAAAGAGTTACAGTCATTAAGAGCTATTATATGTTAATAAGACTTATTATATGTATTTTGAATAATGCAAAAAGTATGCTTGTCAAAAATGTTTTAGGAATTTTGACTAATATAAAAGTTTGTGCTGACTGCAGGATGTCGACGTTGTCTCTCCTCTGTATGTACTTGGCAGTTGGTTCAGTAAGATGAGCTATTTTTTGTTCATGTGGCTGTAGTGTGCATAAGTGCATATGAATGTAGTTATGGATGGAGTCAACAATACCAATACAGAAGAATCATTTTCAGTCACTGGTTCTGTGGCACAGTTTATGTTGAAACATTTAATACTTTGATTTTGTAATTTGTTTGGGTTTGCTGTCTTCCTGTCTTGGTCACTGTTCCACTCTTGACATTCCCCTCATTGGATAGGGAGGTTACCGGGAACCTAAATCCACAGCATTGGTCCATGAAAAATTGATAATCGCACATAATGGTGCTACATTATTTACATTTATCACCCAACAACTCCCCCACTGTGCATTACATATAATTTCACTGAAACTGGTGGAAATGCATATAAGAGTATACCAGAGAAAAAGCAGTAAATGACAATTTTCAATGCGTTTTCTCAACATGCAATGATGACACAGATAAAAACACAAGCCATACCTTTACTGTGTGTAGTGAACTGATAGAGCCATTCATATCGTAGCCTTCATCCAATTTTAATCGTTAAGAAGTGAAGACTCGCTGTTTATACCAAGTTTATACCATGGGGTACAATAATACTATCAATCAAACAAACTTTATTCATATAGCACCTTCCAAACAAATCAAAAGGAATTCAAGTGCTCTGATGAAGCGAATAAAAAAACATGACATGTTCAGAAAATAAAAATGATAAAGAGACTAATTCAGGCGAGCTGACTCCAAGACCAAGAGAGAGATTTACTGATACTCTAGCCAAATCACAAGGTCTAAAAGACTGAAACCATCTGGCGCCCAGTGAAGGAAAAGAAGGAAAGAAGAGGAAGAAAAAAACGTGAAAAACATAGAGGTACAGTAACGTCAATGTGATGAAGTGAATTAAATTAATAGTTTAATGCATCGTAGTTACCGTTGTAGCATTGTTTAATGATCAGTAAATAGCTCGAGTCGATGTAAGTAACTCCACCTTAAATTAATCAGGGAATTTGGAAAAGTTAACTTTAGGCCTGTTCAGGTGTTATTTTAAGCTGTTGACTGTGTTTTCCTGCTTGTATGTCACTTAAAGTGCAATTAGTTTTCGATCCCCTTTAAAAGTAATAAGGCAGCTTAAAGCCTTTGGTTTATTGTGTCACAGTTTATGTTTGTTAAAGTTTACATCAGTGTTAAAGTGCAGTTAAAGTGTATAACTTTTAATACTCCATACCTTAGCTTTCTTATATCATTCATAGGCTATATACTGTATATACATATCTATATATATATCTATATATCTATATATCTATCTCTCTCTCTCTATATATATATCTCTATATATATAGAGATATATATATCAATTTCACTGCACTTTACTGCTTTTTGCACTCTTAGACTGAATTGCATTGCAATGACGATAAAGTTGAATGAATCTCATCGTAATTTCATTATCAATCTATATTAGTCGTATGTATAGCACACACAAAGCATCTGTTTTTTAATTAAAATGTAACATCCAGTGGTCACATATACTTCTCTTCTCTCTTCAGATGCACTGCAGCATCAGGTGTTAGTGTATGTTGTTATGTCTGTGCTGGTTTCATAATTTATTATTTTGTGCAATACATTATTTATGTTGTTAAATTAAATTAAAACAGGGTAAAAACAAGTGACATAAAATGAATTTGAAATTTCTAATTCATTTTATGTCCCTTGTTTTCGTGTTAGCTGTTTTATTATTTCATATGTAAATAGAATATTCTTTAATATGTTTGCGCAATTTCTTATGTCTGAGTTCATTATAATTTTCCCATTCTTAATGATGGTTGTTATAAAATTCAAACTATATACAACAGCCCAAGGATTATAAAACATTGTGGGATGAAAGAAAGATGTTACATGGCAACAGTAAAATGATGACACTTTTCACTCACGATCACCTGAAATTTGTGGCCACACAGTTCTGACTTTGTTTTAAGGCATAACGGTATCTCTACATGTTGCACTGACCCACCATCATCACCCAACATATGTGTTTAATTGTTCACAACTCTGTTCAAATAATTAATGTAATTAATGAATGAATATTTTTTGCTGAATGTATCTCAGAGTATCTGGTTTAGTGGATGGTGATGGTGTGCATTCAAACTGTTTCTAGGACAACATGTTCATTCAATCTGAACTTTAGAGAACCTTTGACCCTTTCATCACCGAATGTAGAACTGATGTCTCATAGTGCAGGCAACTTAACTACAGTAGAGCTTATGAATATATTGTTTCAGGAGTTGGAAAGTAGAGAGTGCAGACAATCAATAATATTAAGAATTGTTTAGTAATTTTCAGGCACTCAGAGCTCAGACAGGGAATGTGTATACTTATCTCAAGTAAATTGAATTTAACAACTTAGTAATGAACAATAACATTTAGTGGAAATTCCCTTAAATTTACTTAGACCTCAGACAATCGGATGATCAGTGAAATGTGGAATATGAAGTAAATACATGATTGTGTATGTAAAGACCTAAAGCAGTGGTTTAACATGTTTTGTCTAATATAGTTGTTGACAGGGTAGACCAGTGGATGGTAGCAAAATAAATATACACTGTCTGTAGCACAATATCTGAAGCATTGTTATGGTCCTTGAAAGGAAAAAATAAAGTAACTTCTCCTTTGTCTTCTTTTTACCTGTTTTGTTTCAGCGGTCTAAACGAGAAATGTCATCTTCTAAAGTCAGTTCACCTTGCCCCTACATCCTCCCCAGCAAATATACGTACCTGGAAAATTTTGGAGAGGGTAGCTTTGGAATAGATACCATGAAGGAGGTGGGAAAGTTTGTTGATGTTGAGGTTCACAGTTGGGAAAAATATTGAGTGCCTTGTGCAAAAAAGCAATTCCTTTAACTTAGTGTAATTAAATGACATTAACAAGTAAAGCTATCTACAAATGTTACTATGTATATATATATAGTGTTTCTTTGAACTACGTTTTAACCACGACAAGTTAAAGCTCTGCCTTTCAGCACTCTCCAAGATGTTCAACAGTTTTCCCTGACTTCACTCATATAAACACATTAACTAACTGCAAAAAACTAATCATGTCAAACTTGCCTGTGTCTCCAGATTTCTATGCTGAGATGGTTCAAGTGCCTCAACCTTGACAAACACAACATTGTCAAGTATATCAGTAGTTTTCCGACCAAATTTGGAAAGGCCTTTGTACTTGAGACACTGGATATAAGCCTTTATGAGGGTCTCAGTCAGTCAGTGAATCACCAACTACGACCCTTGAAGTCAGGCTGATAGACTTCGGTCTGTCCTTTTCCAGTTTAGGGGCCAAGACAGGCACAATTCTACAACCACAAAATTTTAGGTAAGACATTTTTGAACTCATGTTAGCAGTAGCTTCTTCCTATAGCCGTCGTCATGGCAGCCCAGACGTACTTGGGATCGTCATTTCTGGGTAGAGTGTATGTGGTTCAGTTGAGCTATGTGTAGAGACCCTGGTGATACTACGAGCAAAGTTTCATTTTGTGTCGAGGCCTCTTAGTGTTTTAAAAATAGAGATTTTGATGCTAGCGTAAAAGTGCCCCATGCACTCCCATTGAAAATTAGTTTGAGCCGAAAACGTACGGTAAATCTTAAAAGCGCCTCATTCGTCGTAAATGATGCTTTTACACGAAGGTTTGACTCACATACATTCACAAAAAAAGCCTAGGTTGCATTTTGGTGACAGTTTCACTTTTAACATTTCGCAACATTCAACAGTTGATCATTCAGATTGATTTAGAGGAACATTAATAATAACACTTTGATCCTTCTTTTAGACTCCTTTGCAATATTTTAGACATAGAAACCATAAGAGCCAAAAAGAGCCACGAGCTCCCATCTCTGGATGCTCTGAGAGAAGTAAGTGTGAAGTAACTTTCATTGTCATTATGATTAATTGTCTTTTCATGATCACGAGGATTACTTGTCTGACGCTGAATTTGACTGATGTTTCCTCAACTAGATGCGTCTGGAGGAAAATATCAAAACTAAGGGTTGAAGAGCGAGAGCAGTGTATCGAGCTCCTGAAGGCCATGCTGAAAGTTGATGCAGATGAGACGATCACTCCCTGTGAAGTCCTCACTCTTCCATTCATCACCAAAGACAAACCGAAGTAAGTGTGTGTGTGTGTGTGTGTGTGTGTGCGTGCAGGATGTGACTTTTATAGGCCGTCCACATGAAAACGCTCTTTACCGAAAACGCACATCTATTGCATCGTTTTGGCCAACATGGATCCTGAAAATGCAGAGCCTGAAAACACACTTTTTTGAAAACGGGTCTCAGGGGGGAAAAATCTGAAAACACAGCCCTCCGGTTTTCGTGTGGACAGCGAATCCGCATACTTTCCGAAACGATGACGCCATCACCCCACCCCTGGACCTCTTGCCTCTGACCTCTGAACCCTGCGACGTCTCATAACAACAACAACAACAATGGCGGCCTGCATGCACGTGTTCATGCCACAGAAGATATTGAGCCTTTCTTGCAACTTACTCGCCTTGTAGTTGAGTGTGAGTCACAGCAGCAGTTCGACCTCATAAACGGTCCACACAACCGGTTCTGGTTTCCTTGCACTAGCCATTGTCGTCTTCTTCTTGTTGTGTTCGGTTTCTCCGTCTACTGTCTGTTTGTTTACAGCGCACAAGCTTAATGCACATGCTCCTCTTCTTCTCCGTTTTTGGTGAATTTCAAGTGCCACCTATAGGCCTGGAATATGAACTACAGCGTTTTCGGTCGTTTTCAGTGGATCCGTGTGGACGCAAATATTCTTGAAACGATGCTGAGGAAGACGGAGGAAGAAAAGATCGTTTTTGTACATGTGGACAAGGCCTTAGTTGGTGATGTCACACCCACACAGAGTTTAAAAGCGTGCCAACTCCCCTCCAGTAAGTTAGAACTGTTGGATGAGAGGTGAAAAGTCTTGAAACAAGTCCAGTTACCCACGTTACAGCGCATAGATTTACCCTGTCCTGGATGACTGTGAACCTTCATCAATAAGATCTGAGAGGAAGTTGACATTAGTCTTTCAGACGTCATGACAATAACAAGATAATTGTGTGTGTTTTCATTTTTAGTGTCCAGACTGACATGGTCAAGCCATCATCAAGTTTCATAGGATGATGACAGCGTTAACATCCAACCAGACAACTGCAATCAATGTCCAGAAATTCTGCCATCAGATGTGATCCTGGTTCGGTAAGATGATGACAAATAGTATCACAGTTTCTTTTAGCAAATCCACACGATAGATAGTTTAAGATCTTTATTACAGGAGGTAGTTAAAGGTGCAATATGGAATATGAGCTGAATGCCGCCATCTAGTGTCTCAAGATCGTAGTCACGACGACAAAAAAGTACTTCCAGCGGTCGGGTTGCCAGGTTTGTCTCTATTTTGACACCTATGTAAATACAGATAGCTAGCTAGAATATTCTTTATTATAGCCACTGACCGCAACGGTGAAAGTGAACCAGCAATACTGGACAGGGCAGGAGGATTGAGCCGCCTCCGTTTCCTCCTTTTACTGGGAGTGGAGGTCGATGGGTCACGATCAGTATTCTCATATCTAGGATCAACGTGATATAATGAAAATAAGTATAGCAGAGGAGTTTGACCGACAGGTAACGTTAGCTAAGTTAGCAAGCGAGTTAGCTTACCGATCCAGGAGAAAGTTCGCCATTTCCGCGTGTGTTTTGATGCCGTGGAAATCCTTTACCTGAGTCCATCGAGCGTATGCTTCACTGATATTTACTCTGGTTTTTGCTCTTCTCCGGTCACTCAGCTGCTGGGACAGATAACGCACCGTTCGCTGGGGCTCTGAAGAGCTTGCAGGCTCCGCCATTTTACCCAGTGTCAGCCTAGCAGTGCCGAGCTTTGCCGAGCATTGCCGAGGTTGCGAAATTGGCAACCCGCAATGCCGGCCGCTATTTGGCTGGTACGATGTAAACAGGAAGTCATTGTTGAACCCGTCAAAATTTCTTAAATTATTTATTTCAGACTAAATATAATTTTTCAAGGAAACGCATTACTTTTAATCTGCATCCCTCTAAACGCCCCGTGGATGTATTATTTTTGAAAAAATATAGCTTTTAGTAAGCATATTACATATTCAACCTTTAATAATCATACCACTTGGTCCTCAAAAGCCACCAGAATTAACAAAAATTAAAAGTTCCTGGTTGCAGCTTTGAGATGCGATGACATTTACATGAATGATACTCTAACTTTTTTGTGTGAGTTTAGTTTTCATTCGGGTCTGAACAAGACGTCAGAGTCCTCAGTGAGCAACACCGACAATAACACGAAGATTTCTGAGGACTCAACCACATGTAACAGTCACCTCAACTTGTGTCTGAATTGTTGTGCATTTTGAACAACTGCTGAGACTTTAAATGTCCTTTGATTTTCAGAAGACACTGGGACAAAGAAGAAGAAGAAGAAGAAGAAGAAGAAGAAGAAGAAGAAGAAGAAGAAGAAGAAGAAGAATTGCTTCCATCAGGCCTTCTCTTGGCTGAGGAAGACTTTCTAATAATATAATAATAATGCATTTTATTTGAAGGCGCTTTTCAAAGCACTCAAGGACACCGCCCATAACAACAACAGTACAACAAAAGACAGTACAAGTACAGGACAATTTAGTGCAAATAAATAGATGAGTAAGAGGATGCAATTACATGGTGCTGGCTTGGCACAGAGTTCAGACTCTGCGGTCCTCACTATACAGGAAGTCAACCGGGCCGGGTTAGGCAGGACTGAGCTTCCAGCTTTCTGCTGCAGTGTTTTCCGTGTTGATGATGATTAGGGATTTGTGAAGTCATGTTCTGTGTAGGGTGTCTTTGGCCTGGTTTTCAGGCCAAAGACACATGCTTTCTCTGTGCCATAAAAAGTTTTTTGCTTACTTGATGACAGATCGAATAGCAAACTGAAAAGTATGTTTACAGGGAACAAATCTATACAAGGAAATGTACTAACATGTCAAAACTATGAGCAAAAGTAATACGTATATTTACATAAGTATACTCTAAAACGTCTGCAGATCAATCACTGGTCTTGACAATTGTCAGATCAAATCAGCTCTTATCTTTAGATATTTAAAATGAATGCTATGTTGGCATTGTATGCAGCTTAATCTGGAAAGTAAAAATGTAGTGAAGAACAAAATACAATATTTGCCATCAAAATGTAGTGTAGTAGAGTATAAAGTAGCAGAAAATGGAAATACCCAAGAAAAGTACCTGAAAACTGCACTTAAATACAGTACTTGAGTCAATGTGTATAAATACACTTGTGTATTTATAAATCAAATTTGATATTACTGGTAAACAGAAGGCGAACAGTCGCTGCTCATCACAGTCAAATGGAGGTAAAACTTTTGTCCAAGAGCACACAGTTCTTACAAATTTGACCCAGTCCTGTGGATCCTTTATGTTTCCTAATGCTCAAAGCAAGTCTGAGAAGTGAACACTGTGTACGTGTGTGTATTTTATTTATGAGTGTGTGTATTCCAAGTCAATGAATCTGACTGTTTCTGGCAGAAAAAAGAATTAGGTCAGATAAGATTAGCAAACCGGACAATGCTGAGAGAGGAAAAAGGAGAGGCAGGAGGGAGAGAAAGTGTGTGATGGAGTGTGTGAGTGAACTATGAATAAAAAAGACAGAGAGAATTTGAGCGAGAAATATGGGGTTGTTTAGGGTCAGTAGAAATGTACGTTACAGGTGGCTGCTATCTATGAGTGAGCGCAATTTGATGTGGATCCTTATAAAAATCCAGATCTAGCAGATTTAAATGTGTTTGATTGGATTTTAGACTTGATTGAATTAAAGGGGACAGCTGGGCCTTGGTGGAAGTAGGTGCTCTACTGAGTGCCATTCTGATTAACATCGTCTCACTCCATTTAAGTGAACATGCGAAAACATAATTAAGTCATGAGTTTACATCTAAATTGTATTTAGCCTCATTTCTACATAATGGGCAGGATAAGGTTAAGAAGAAACTGAAAAAAGTGTAAGAACAAGTTGTTCTGAAGGGTTTAAGTTAAGGAACTTGTTTTCTGGTTCTCTGGTAGAGAACCAGAAAACATACTAGTAATTGCATGAAGAGGCCACAATTATCTAATAGAAGAAAACAAAACATTATCAATAAGAGGTAAATATATCCACCAGATGTGATCAGTGCAGCTTGGAGTGCACATCAGCTGGCTGCCGCCCCACATTCCTGATGCTACATGAAGCAGTTGAATTATTAGTGCGAGGCGTCAGGAAGCCTGCCACCCCGCTCTCACGGTGTCCTTCTAACCTTCTAAGAATAGATCACAGAGACACACACAGACACAAGTGTAGTCATGGGTTGTGTCTTACTGGTCAGAAAATTTAACCAGATAATTCAAGAAGACTCAGATTCTGCATTCACTTAGTTATTTAAGAGGGTTTGAGTTCAAGGAACTAATACAAAAGCTTCATTTCTCAACGACGTCATTAAAATGCATCAGTGCAGCTTTTTATCAATGAAACGGTTTCTCAGCAACAAGTGCAGACATTTTGGATAAATTACAAGTTGTGGGAAATAATTAAGCACATTTACTCAAGTACTGCAATTTCAAAATTTCTTCACTTCTGCTTACCTATGATGCTGCCACCGCCATGCTTCATGGTTGGGATGGTGTGTTAGGGGTGATGTGCAAGCTTAGGTGTCCGCCAAACATAGCGTCTTGTCTGATGGCCAAAAAGCTCCATTTTGGTCTCATCAGCCCTTAGCAAAAAGTAGTATACTTGAAGTTCATTTTATTAAGTATGCTTGAGTATAAGTATAAGTATATCAAGTATACTATGGACCATGTACTTGTAGCATACTACAAAGTATACTAATTTAATACTTCTTCGGACTAAATTGGAACATTTTAAGTTTATAAAAGTATACTTTAAGTATACTTTATAAGGACATTTTAAGTTTACAGAAGTACACTTTCAAGTATACAACAAGTACACTCATCTATATGCTATTAGTGTACTAAGTGTATACTTCTAGTCCATATTTTAGTTTATTAATATGTAAGTTTATAACAGGGGTAATACCTCAAAGGAAATGTGTATAGTGACAAATATTTTTATTCTGCTAAATTAAATATAGCACAATTAAACAACTCATCATTTCTCTGTACTTACACTTAAATATTGTATTGGCAATTGTAATGTGGCAAGCTCAAGTAAGAGATTCACCATTTATTATGACACATGCCCATAGCATAACAGACGGGAAGTCTCTCCTGGAAAACACCCCTTCACTCACAGTGCCAACATTTTTATCATCTTTGTTAATTCGACACAATTTAACCACAGAGCAAGGATGTGAATAAACCTGCAACCGTCTTACACATCATCTTATTCACAAACACATTCACAAACCATAATTACACCAACAACAACAGAATACCCAAGAGTCTTTGCGCTACAGTCCACAGTATAAGCTTTAGTATTAAAGTATAAGTCTAAGTATTAATGTACTTGGTCTTAGACTATTTTTTATACTTTTCAGTATAAGCCAAGTATACTTCACTATACTTTTCTTAAGTATATAAAATGTAGTATATAAAAAGTACACTTCAAGTATACTGCCTCAGTTTTAGTATAAAATAAGTATACTTGTAGTACACTTGAATAAACTACTTTTTGCTAAGGGAGGCCAAAGAACCTTTTTCCAGTTGACCACAGAGTCTCCGACATGCCTTTGGCTGAACTCTTATCGAGATCGAATGAGTTTTCTTCAACAGTTATTTTCTCTTCCCTCCTCTCCTATGAAGTTTGACTGGTAAAGAACCCGGGCAACAGTTGTTGTTTGCAAAATCTCTCCCATCTCAGCTTTTAACTCCTTCAGAGTAGTCACAGGTGTCTTGGTGGCCTCCTTCTTGCAGTTTGTGAGGACGGCCTGCTCTAGGCAGATTTACACATGTGCGATATTCCTTCCATTTCTTAATGATGGCTTTAACTGAGCTCCGGGAGATGTTCAGTGATTTGGAAATGTTTATGGATCCATCCTTTGCCTTATACTTTTCAATAACCTTTATCCTTTATCTTCATAGTGTAATTGTTGCCAGGAATACTGACTAACCTGTGATCGAACCTTTGGACACAGGTGTCTTTATACTACAGTCATTAATCATTTGAGACACATTAACTGTACTCAATTTCACTATTTGTGAGACTGGTAGCACCAATTGGCTGGACCTCTGTTGAATTCGGTCAGTCACTTTAAAGGGAGAGAATACTTATTTTACATCATAGATTTTTTTGGTAGTTTATTTTGTAAAGTCTTAAGATACTAATAATATTTTTTGACTTTATCACTGTGGCACATCATGTTCTAAGGATATGGCAAAGAAAGGAAAATACACTGTTGTGTAAGGGAAATCAGCTAATGTATTTATTTACAAAAACAAAAATACTTGAATAAATAGCCAAAGATTCTCAGGACCTGTGGCAGTACTGAAACATTTGTTGACATTAACCCTTTAGTACAGTATATTAAAACACTTCAGATATCAGGTGTTGTTCTGTGCTTATTTGAGTTACCCACATTGGTGGGACACATAGAAGGAATACTTATATTATAATTGTTATCAGTAACTCTTGTACTGATACTCAGGAAGTTCAGACGGGATGTTTACTGAGACCATGAATTGGAATAAGATAAAAGAGGACCTTTGGGATCTTTATGATTGTGTTATTCAAAATTTTTATTAGTGTTCCACTGAGTCATACTAAAAGTTGATGAAACATTCATTTGCACTTTGAGCCTTGAGATATCACCTAATGAACAAAGAAATTAATAGTTGTTGTTAAGAGTGGACCATAGCACATCTTACAGCGATCGACACAGGTAGGATGGATTTGTCAGGTTTGAATCACTTTGTGTTCATGGGATAACATACTCTGTAATGACAAGTACAAATATGTTTATTTCATGTTTAAATGCATTTGATATGTTTTTTTCACAGACATGTTATTCCATATCCTTTTGTTCTTGGGGTCAGTGGGGCATGCTGCCTTTACAGCTGACCCTTTACAAATAGGTAAAATACGACACTTACATACATGCACTATGTTTTCTTGCTATATGTCACTACTTTATATAACAGTATACATTAAATATAATTTTTTTTATCCTGTTCAATTTACCTCTTTTTGTTTGTTTGTTTTTGCAGAAAATGAAGAGCTCCCCCACACTGAAGCCATCAGTGATTCTGAGACATTTCAGAACCGCACCAGGACGAACTTTGAACATTTGGAGAGACTGAGAAACAGATCTACATATGTTGCAAGGAGCTGCAAAGAGATCAGGGACAGATATGGTGACGAAGAAGGTAAAGAAATGTTTGTTTATGCAGTAGTCTGACATTAAACAAATGTTCTTCTGATGTTATTTGTTACGTTTTGGCAAAAACTAGTGAGGACCCATGTTCAGAAACAAACGAGAGGCAGACAGGATAAGAAACAAAAAGTGAGCTTTAATTAACGAATGCTGAAATCCCCAAAAACATATAATCCAAAAACCCACGAAGGGCAAATATCCAAAAAATACAAAGTAGCAAACAAAAGCTAAAACAAAGTACAAACTTAGAAGAGCAAAGTACAAATCAACATTTTGAATGCATAGGGAGACACTGGAAGAGGCTCAGGTGAAACTCAGGTGAAACACAGGACGTACTGACACATACAAACTGGAGCAAACAGGCTATACACACACATAGGGGCTGATTACCAAACAAGACACAGGTGAACACCCAAAAGGGCGGGACATCACACAATAGGAGAAACATGAAAAGCTATACAGGACACGTGAGGGCAAACTTCAAAATAGAACAGGAACAGAATAACAGAGTGAAACCTGACAGTAATGGAAAATCAAAAGTCCTTAATTCAGTGTGCTGCAGTCCCCAACATTTTGCATAAAACTCAACAGCTGATGGCAAATAAATAAAAACAAAGCTGTATTTTCATTCATTAACTCGAGCTATGTTATTTCCAGATGGGTTGTACTACCTGACCACTGCTAACGGCATGGTCTATCAGACCTTTTGTGATATGACCACGGCGGGAGGCGGCTGGACGCTGGTGGCGAGCGTCCATGAGAACAGCGTTTATGGAAAGTGCACTGTGGGGGATCGCTGGTCGAGCCAGCAGGGCAACAATGCTGACCTGCCAGATGGAGACGGGAACTGGTCCAACAGAAACATGTTTGGAACGCCAGAGGGTGCCACCTCGGATGATTTTAAGGTGCACTGGTTAAAGAAAGAAGTACTCATGAACATTATAATAATAGCAATAATTCATTTAATTTATATAGCGCTTTTCAAGGACCCAAAGTCGCTTACAGAGATAAAGCAGACAAAGATAAACAATTAAAGACTTTATATCGGACTCATTTTGTAAGTCATAAAAATCAAGATGGACTTTGAGGTGGACTTCAAGCGGTGCCTGTTTGGGTTCATTGAAATGTGATCTACAACACGATTAGAGTCATGACAGTATTGTACATTTTCACAGAATCCCGGTTATTACGATATAGCAGCAGAAGACATGTCTGTGTGGCACGTTCCCAACAACTTCCCACTGGAGCACTGGAGCCTGGCAGCCATCCTCCGCTACCACACTAACAACCGCTTCCTCAGCCTGTATGGAGGAAACCTCTTTCAGCTCTTTAAGGTAACTTAAAGCAACATTATGTAGAAATTGGTTTCCCCCCTGCATTGTATTGTCTGTGACACTTTTGAAGAAAAAATCATTGCATTAAAAAACACTGTTTTTTGGCAATGTATTAGTGACCTATACAGATGTGTGATTTAACTGACCCTATTGTAGCTGACAACCCTGACAATAATACAAAAATATTACAACATATAAAGGACTCATGACAGTAATGACACATTCTTTCAGCACTATCCCGTGAGATACAACATTGGCTCGTGCAGCAACAGAGGGCCAGCTATTCCCATTGTGTATGACCATGGAGACAGAGAGTCTACCAGAATGTTCTATGGACCAAGATCAAGAAGTAAGAGCAACTTTCGAGGTTAAAGGTTATCTTTGAATTAAGATAACCTTTACCCCCCGACCCCATCTTTTGTTTTGCTATCGTTTGAACCTGCCATTTTGTTTCCTTTGTACCTACTGTATCTGTGCCTGTCAGTCCGCCAGTTTACTGGTATTCTTTAAATAAACTGGTCACCCAGCAAACAACTCAACAGGACTTGAATGATTTCTTCAACAGCATGTTGTTGTTTCTGTTTACATAAAAGATGAGTTTGAACCAGGATTCATCACATTCAGAGCGATAAACAATGAACGTGCAGCCATGGCTATCTGCTCCGGGGTCAAGCCGACCGGATGCCACACCGAACATGTGAGTCTGAATCCTTCATCAAACATCTACCCTCAGTCAGTCAGCACAAACAAATGATACACAGTGTAAAATAATTATATTAATAATACTATTATTTATTTATTTTGTGTGTGTTTGTCTCCAGTACTGTATTGGAGGAGGAGGATATTTCGACCCTCGCCAGTGTGGGGACTTCCCATCATTTGACTGGGACAGACTGGGGCATGATCAAGGCTGGAGCGCTTCCAAAGAGATGACTGAGGCTGCTGTCTTACTATTCTACCGCTGAGAGGATTATTTGCACATGTCACTTATGACTCCACATCATGTCAGTCTGGTGTCATGAACTGGCCGTGACTTAGTGAAAATTAAACCAATGTTTTCTGATGTCCCTACCTACTACCCACTGAACTATGAAACCAAAGCAACGATACAAACAATGGGTAGAACAGGAGAGACATCACACTTATCGACAATCATGATTTGTTTGTAATTATGCTGCACTCCAGCAGATGGCGTTATTGTACTGTATTCAAATAAAATGTCAAACATTGGCCTTTTGAGGTGTTTTTTTCTTCTTCTTTTCATCATGATCAACATGCAGGAGATGACAGGAAATGAGAGCGAGAAGGAGATGCAGCTATGGAAAGCCGTTTGAGCATTTATTCAATATCCTTGATATCAGACTTAAGGTTCATGTACTAGTAAGCGTTTTGTCCTCACTAGTAAGACAATTTGGCGCACTAGTAGAACTACTAGGGCGCACTAGTAGAACGACTGTGTCTTACCAGTAATGTTTTTTCCACTACTAGTACCACTTTTGGCCTACTAGTGCCCAATCAAACCCTACTAGTAAACTACTGTTCTGCACTAGTAACACTACTAGGCCCTACTAGTAGGCATGTGTCACTCACTAGTAGCCTTTTGGACCCTACTAGTAGCACCAAAATGCCCACTAGTAGCACTAGTAAGGCATTTTTGACCTCACTAGTACTACTAGTAAGTACAAAAATGTCCACTAGTAGTACTAGTAAGGTATATTTTACCTTACTAGTACTACTAGTAACGGCAAGAATGCCCACTAGTAGTACTAGTAAGAGCCAAAATGTCCACTAGTAGCACTAGTAAGATGTTTTTGATCTCACTAGTACTACTAGTGAAGGTCAAAATGTCTACTAGTAATACTAGTATGTCTCTTTTGACATCACTAGTACTACTAGTGAGGTCCAATGTGCCTACTAGTACTACTAGTAAGGTGTTTTTTACCTCACTAGTACTACTAGTAAGGCCCAAATTGTCTACTAGTACTACTAGTAAGAGCCACAGCAACCACTAGTAGCACTAGTTGGGATATTTTGGACCATACTAGTACTACTAGTAAGGGGAAAATGCTCACTAGTTGAACTAGTAGAAGCTAAAATGCTTACTAGTAACACTAGTTGCACAAAATGCTAATGGGAAGGTGGGAAATAAGCATTCATTGAGGCTTCCTATTGGCTCTCTAATTCAAAATAAGTAGTGCCGACAAATCAAGACTCAGGATTTTGTCATTATCCCACCTGCTTCATTTGCATTTTGCGCACTAGTACCACATGTTGGCCTGACGAAATGCAACTAGTGACACTAGTGGATTCATGGCGCAGCTTACATGTTAACTAGTATGTACCAAACTGTCCACTAGTAGTACTAGTACAGTATTTGTGACCTTACTAGTACAACTAGTGTGGGCCAGAATGTCTACAAGTACTACTAGTAACAGGCAAAATGTCTACTAGTAGCACTAGTAAGACATTTATTATCTTACTCGTACTACTAGTAGAGGGCAACATGTCTACTAGTACTGCTAGTAACAGCCAAAATGTCTACTAGTAGCACTAGTAAGGGCCAAAATGTGTACTAGTAGCACTAGTAAGTGGCAAAATATCTACTAGTAGCACTAGTGGGGGACTTTTGCACCTTACTAGTAGCACTAGTAACATCAAAAATGCTCACTAGTGTTGCTAGTGACAGATAATTCTTCTTACTAGTGTAACTAGTGGAAGAAAGTTTGTCTTACTAGTGAGCCTCTGAACCTCACATGTAAGGAGTTTGGCTGTACTAGTATGACACAATACACTACTAGTGCGCAACTAGCGTGCTACTAGTATGCAATTGTACACTACTAGTGCGCGACTTCATGCAACTTGTGAGACATTTCTGTTACAAGTAAGACATTTCTGTGCACTAGTAGGACAACTTTGGCATCCTAGTAGGACAACTACATCTTACCAGTGAGGCAAAACTGTGCACTAGTTGACAGCTGTGCGCTACTAGTACTACTCGTGAGGCACTTGATGTTAACTAGTAGAATTTTATAGTGTCACTAGTAGTACTAGTAGCGCACAGTTGTCAACTAGTGCACAGTTTTGCTTCACTAGTAAGACGTAGTTGTCCTACTAGTATGCCAAATTTGTCCTACTAGTGCGCAGAAATGTCTTACATGTTACAGAAATGTCTTACAGGTTGCATGAAGTCATGCACTAGTAGTGTGCAATTGCATCCTAGTAGCTCGCTAGTTGCGCACTAGTAGTGTATTGTGTCATACTAGTACAGCCAAACTCCTTACATGTTAGGTTCAGAGGCTCACTAGTAAAACAAACTTTATTCTACTAGTTACACTAGTAAGAAAAAAATATCTGTCACTAGTAACACTAGTAAGCATTTTTTATGCTACTAGTACTACTAGTAAGGTGAAAAATTCCCCCACTAGTGCTACCAGTGGATATTTTGCCACTTACTAGTGCTACTTGTACACATCTTGGCCCTTACTAGTGCTACTAGTAGACATTTTGGCTGTCACTAGTAGTACTAGCAGACATGTTGCCCTCTACTAGTAGTACTAGCAGACATGTTGCCCTCTACTAGTAGTACTAGTAAGATCATGAATGTCTCACTAGTGCTACTAGTAGACATTTTGTCTGTTACTAGTAGTACTAGTAGACATTCTGGCCCACACTAGTAGTACTAGTAAGGTCACAAATGCCATACTAGTACTACTAGTGGGCAGTTTGGCTTTTACTAGTAGTACTAGTAAAATCATAATAGCCTCACTAGTGTTACTAGTGGACATTCTAGCCATTACTTGTGTACATGTTAGTTGCAAGATGCCGCCACTAGTAGTACTAGTGGACTGCATGCAAATGAGGAAGGTGGGACATGGATTTTGATTGGTGAATGTTCAAACTATGTGCTTGAGGCCTTAAAGGGGCCGCTCTGAATACCAGAGTGTTTAGCAGCAGTCATTTTGGAAGATGTGTCAACTTGTTTTGTATTATTATAAAATGAAAATTAACTGAATGCATTTCTCATATTAAAAGGCTTATTAATTAGGTCATTTATTTGTTTATGTTTCTTTAGTATTTTTTGTTTATTCATGTTTATTATACATATTATATTACTTACACATCAATATCAATTTTATCTCCATTTGTAGGAATTAAAATATTCAAAGCTAAGATAGATAGATAGATAGATAGATAGATAGATAGATAGATAGATAGATAGTGGCTAAGATATGCCCAGAATTATTATTGTAATAGTTTTTGTCATTACTGTACCCCCTAGCAGTACTAGTGGTATCCTTGATATCAGTGATATCTGTGATATCAGTGATATCCGTGATATCCTTGATATCAGTGATATCAGTGATATCTGTGATATCAGTGATATCCGTGATATCCTTGATATCCGTGATATCAGTGATATCCTTGATATCAGTGATATCCGTGATATCCGTGATGTCCGTGATATCAGTGATATCCTTGATATCAGTGATATCCGTGATATCCGTGATGTCCGTGATATCAGTGATATCCGTGATATCCTTGATATCCGTGATATCCGTGATATCAGTGATATCAGTGATATCCTTGATATCAGGGATATCCGTGATATCAGTGATATCCGTGATATCCTTGATACCCGTGACATCAGTGATATCCGTTGATATCAGTGATATCCGTGATATCAGGGATATCTGGGATATCCGTTGATATCAAGGTTATCAACGGATATCACGGATATCAAGGATATCTTTGATATCACGGATATCAAGGATATCTTTGATATCACGGATATCAAGGATATTGTTGATATCACGGATATCCGTTGATATCAGGGATATCTTTGATATCACGGATATCCGTTGATATCAGGGATATCCTGGATATCAGGGATATCAGGGATATCCGTTGATATCAGGGATATCCGTTGATATCAAGGATATCTTTGATATCACGGATATCCGTGATATCAGGGATATCCGTTGATATCAAGGATATCTTTGATATCAGGGATATCCGTTGATATCAAGGATATCTTTGATATCACGGATATCTGTTGATATCAAGGATATCCTTGATATCAACGGATATCTTTGATATCACGGATATCACGGATATCACGGATATCACGGATATCTTTGATATCACGGATATCAAGGATATTGTTGATATCACTGATATCACGGATATCACTGATATCACGGATATCTTTGATATCACGGATATCACGGATATCACGGATATCTTTGATATCACGGATATCAAGGATATTGTTGATATCACTGATATCACGGATATCACTGATATCACTGATATCAAGGATATTTTTGATATCACTGATATCAAGGATGTCTTTGATATCACTGATATCACGGATATCACTGATATCACATTACGGATATCTTTGATATCAAGGATATCTTTGATATCACGGATATCAAGGATAGCTTTGATATCACGGATATCAAGGATATCTTTGATATCACTGATATCAAGGATATCACGGATATCACGGATATCAAGGATATCTTTGATATCACTGATATCAAGGATATCTTTGACTAGTAACACTAGTAAGCATTTTTATATCCCTGATATCCCTGATATTTTTATATCCCTGATATCAAGGATATCTTTGATATCCCTGATATCACTGATATCAGGGATATCAAGGATATCTTTGATATCACTGATATCAAGGCTATCTTTGATATCCTGGACATCATTATTGTTCTTTTTATTAACAACAACAACAGTAAAAGCTCATCAGGCTTTATGGGGTTAAGTTTTTGCTGGGTGGAATTCTTTCAGAAGAGCCAATAGGAAACCTCAATGCTTGTGCTGTCCCCACCTCTCCATTAGCATGTTATTTCACTAGTTCTACAATTGAACATTTGGACCCTTACTAGTACTACTAGTAAGCCAAAAACACCTTACTAGTACTACTAGTGGACACTTTTGCCCTTACTAGTAGTACTGGTATGGTCCAAAATATCCCAACTAGTGCTACTAGTGGTTGCTGTGGCTCTTCCTAGTAGTACTAGTAGACAATTTGGGCCTTACTAGTAGTACTAGTGAGGTAAAAAACACCTTACTAGTAGTACTAGTTGGCCCATTGGACCTCACTAGTAGTACAAGTGATGTCAAAAGAGACATACTAGTATTACTAGTAGACATTTTGACCCTCACTAGTAGTACTAGTGAGATCAAAAACATCTTACTAGTGCTACTAGTGGACATTTTGGCTCTTACTAGTACTACTAGTGGGCATTCTTGCTGTTACTAGTAGTACTAGTAAGGTAAAATATACCTTACTAGTACTACTAGTGGACATTTTTGTACTTACTAGTAGTACTAGTGAGGTCAAAAATGCCTTACTAGTGCTACTAGTGGGCATTTTGGTGCTACTAGTAGGGTCCAAAAGGCTACTAGTGCGTGACACATGCCTACTAGTAGGGCCTAGTAGTGTTACTAGTGCAGAACAGTAGTTTACTAGTAGGGTTTGATTGCGCACTAGTAGGCCAAAAGTGGCACTAGTAGTGGAAAAAACGTTACTGGTAAGACACAGTCGTTCTACTAGTGCGCCCTAGTAGTTCTACTAGTGCGCCAAATTGTCTTACTAGTGAGGACAAAAAGCTTACTAGTACATGAACCTTAAGTCTGATATCAAGGATATTGAATAAATGCTCAAACGGCTTTCCATATGCAGCAAAGGTCCTTTACTGAACATGAACTGGAGATGTGGCAGATCACGGTCTGCATCTGAACCTCCAACCTATTAGGGGGAGCGCTTGTTGGACAGTGTTTGAGTGGAGAGTGTCTTTGTCTCCTCCTGCTCAAATCCACAAGCCCTTGCATCCTCTCTCTCCAAGGAAATGCTCTTTTAGAACCCTAATAGGAAAACTGTCTTGTCTGGCTGACCACTGTGATCCTGTGATGGCATGTGTGCCACCATCTCTCACATAAACTACCAACAGAGGTGTTAACTTTGACTTTCCCTTTAAAGTTAGAGGTCACCGGACGGAGAGGAACACAGGCCTGTGTGTACAGTTTTCAAGCAGCTAGCTAGCTTTCAATATCAGCTTTCCACTCAGACCAGTGACATTTGTATTATCACTGTACATTTGATCTAATAAGCTATTTTATTTAATGATAGCCTGTCTGCCTAACGTGAAAACAGATGCAGTTCCCTGCCGTAAAACAAAAAAGCTACTGTAAGAATCCCAGTTTCACTGAGAGAGCGTGATCTCAGTGCTATGAAAAGTCAGAGTAAATCATTCAGTTGTATTAATGAGTGGGCACGTTTTATTACTTACTGATCTGGTAGAGAAAATGCTTGTTTTTAACAGTCTCAATGGCTCCCAGTGGTAAGATGAATCACATATCAGCAGGGTAACAGACTTTGACATAACACTGTGGCTCTCTACATCGGGTTAATGCCAGTCACTCTAGTTTTACCTCGGTTTCGATCAATCTCCCTCTTTTCTCCTTTTTCTTTTGCAGTGTAGAGTTTCCACAGTTTTTCCAGTTTTTCCACCATTACCTGAGGAGGGTGACTGGGGAAATCAATGCCTCGACCTCTTTTGGTTTTGCAATGGCAGATGCGCTTCCTTCACCTTTTGCCAGAAAAAGGTAGCTAGGTAGCAGATCAATAAGAGATCTATATGTGGATGATGTCATTTTCATATAACCATGACACTATGCACTGAGTGTTTACTCCAGAAAGATAAGTAAGCAAAAAATATGTCTATTTCTAGAAAGTTGCCTCCAAATAAAGCTAATCGTGGTCTACATGCAGTTCTATAGGCTTAACAGCAACAGTTATAATTTATCTTGAAAATTGAACATTTTTAAAAGTTTGTGCAAAAAAATAATTAAGAGTTTGTTTTTTCAAAGACAATCAAATATAAATTGTTTCCTGTAATACACAAACATTTTATGATAAGCCTGATGTATCTTTATTGTCAACAAATCCAATGGAAAGACCAAACTATCAGTCTATTTCTGACATCCCTTCCCTGTTTGTGGCTCTCAGCCGCAAGCCGATTTGTTTATACAGAAACTGTCAATCTTGAAAAATGGGTCACAAATATATAGTTTCATTTATAAATAATGGCATTAAATATATTAAAAAAAAACAGCCAGGCAATGCAGGTTTTTGGAAATGATAGTCAAAGAACAATGGAGCAATATGTCAGGCAAGAGTGGACCTTATTGGTGTGTTTTTAATAACTTTTAGACAATAACGGAGTTCTGTGATACAGAGGGATAAAGTATATCAGGTTTAGGTCACACACACACAACACTTAGTGGGAACAAATCATTGTCGTTTTTCTTCTTTAATCGGATTTGTTGACAACAAGAAACATAGAATACCACAAGCCCTAACAATTGTTGCAGTGGGAGCAGAAAGAAGTGTGTGCATGCTCAGAAATACTGTGGACTAGTGGAGGAGCATACCCTGTACATTTTTCAAAGTTGACTTTATTTCAAATAGGTCAGGAAACTTCAGAATTACCAAGCAAAGTTGAGCATTCATTTTAAGTTGCACAAGGCAAAAAGTGTGAACAACGTAAAGTTATTAGTCTACTTTCCTTGGTAATTTTGAGGTTAAATTGTTTCCTCGATTCTTTTTAAAGTAAAGTCACTTGTTCAGATTTTACAGTGAATGAGATCAGAAATAAACATGTCAAAAAAGAAGGTTAAATGTATAACTGGAGATCAAAAGGGCATGAAAAGAGGTCAAGGTGTGGATGACGATTGGAAGATTACTCTGCATACTCTTCTGCTTCAAAACTTTTAATAAGAATTATACTGTAAACTTATACTGTAAATTTTAAGAGTTGACTTTACTTAGTTAAAAGTCAGGAAATCGATTACCTCAGAATTACCAAGTAAAGTAGACTAATACATTTAAGTTGTAGGGGCTCGATTCTCTTTTTTCAAGTATGATCTCTTTGTCAGATTTTACAGTCTAGGTCGAGGGGGGACTTCTGACTTGCACAGCTTTGTGCGAAAAAAAGGAAAAATAAGCAAAGGTGAGGAGTGTGAGGTAAATATTGTGTTTAATAAACAAACATCAGTCAGGGAACTGACATTAGACTGGGGATGGAGAAGAGGGGGAATATAAAGCACAATGCACATGTGTAGAGGTGGGGGGACATATTTATCTGTTACACAAGGTGCCCCTGTACAGTAGGAGCAGGAAGTTCTATATAACATACAGATCAGGATCCAAGTCTACGGTACAAAAACTTAGCAGCAACATGTTAACGTTGGAGACCAAGGGGCTAACAAAGTAGTTTCATTTAGAAAAAGTCACAGTATTCTTTAAGCATAAATTTGTTAAAAAGGTAAAAACAGTTCTAAGCATCCTCTAGGGTCAATGCTACTCACAAGATTTGTGTGTGAAATACATAGGTAGGGAAATTATCTATACATTTATAACTCTAATATAAAGACCTTCTGGCAATGGCACAGTACAAACTCTCAGGAAACGCGACAAAAATATACAATGTCTTCACGTCACATTTGCAGATTAAAATGTAACTAAGGTCTCTGGCAAGCACAAATAGTTTCAGTGATCAAAAAAAAACAACTTCTCTTCAACCAAAATAAAGGACACCATTTTGTTAGTTCAGCTATCTTGACAGATTATGTCTTTTTTAATACAAAAATAAGGACAAATATAAATTAATATATATTAAAAGAATCAGATTGATACATAGGGGATCTACTGAATAAGTACAGGTATTTATGATACAATAAATACTTGTCATTCATGACTGGGGGGAGATAAACAGAGCGTAATGTATTTAACCTTGCAGGTAATATGTATAACTTCTACAGGTGAGAGCGTTTGTATGTGTGTGTGTTTGTGTTGTTCAGTAGCTGTAAAAAATACCACGAGTTTGAGCACAGCTGTGTGTAGGATCGTGCACACAGTCTCAGAGGGTTCAGGAGGTCCGTTAAGGGGAGACCTAGGACTACAGTGGTGGTTTCTTGTGTTGCAGGGTGGGTTATCACTGCCCTCCGTCTCCCGTGCCTTAATGCAGCTCCTCCTAGTGGTGAGTCTGTGGTACTACCAGTTAAGGTTACTCCTAAAAACACACAACTCACGGACAGGAAGCAGGAAGTCTACAGGAGGCGGTCAACCGTCAGTGACCGGTCAGTCCTCCAGGGAAGAGACAGTGTGGCACACCATTGGAGTCATCATGATCAACAAAGGAAGAAGTAGACGTAAGGAAAAAGTCAACTCTTGTGTTTTTTCTTTTTTTTTTTCTTTTTCTCCACTTCATAATAAAAAATAAGTCTGTTTTTGTACTTTACAATACAATTCAAACATCCCCACCGAGGAAGCATCGATCATCAGTCCAGCACTGACAAGAAAAGAAACTCTCTTTTTTTGTTGTTTCTCTTGTTTTTTTTGCCTTTTTTAGGGTTTTTAAAAAAGAAAACAGGGTTGGTGAGGGCGGGCGGGGGGCTGTGGAGGGTGAGGGGTTTTTCTCCTTGGATGAGGGGGACGGGGGTCAAGTAAGGCGGGCCGGAACATAAAACATATCTGGAGGAGAGGAGATCTGCTGAGGGTGTTGTCTCTTTTTTTTTTCCTTTTTTGATTTTTTTCTTTTTTATGAGGAACACTTTGTACAGCCGCACTTGACCACCTTCTCCACTTCCTGGACGAAAGAAGAGCCGTCAGTGCACTGGAAGGTGTATTTCCTGCGTTTGCTGCGGAGGGGGGTGCAGCAGGTGCCCTGTCCTTCTGCTCCCCCCGGGCAGCTGCCCCGACACTCTAGGCGGGAGACCTTCTCCTGGGTTTGGCACGCCGTGTAGCCTTGCTGTCTCTGGTAGACATCTCGGACCCGTTCTCCTCGGCAGGCCACCTCTGCAGGCGAGAGAAAGGTTAGAGGGGATCCATGCCTTAAGCTGTTTTTTGAAGCAGCAATGTTGCAAACAAAAGTGAAGAGTGATAAAAAAAAGGGCAGAGGACTGTACACAGGACAAGAAGGGGGCAGTGAAATGAGACTAGGTGACACCATGAGGGATGACACACTGCAGAAGAACCTTGAAATGTATCAAACAAAACCTCATGAGATTTGTGGAACAAGCAAGAAATCAGGCCACGACAAAGCCATAAATTTAAACCTTGTCAAAATTATATTTTGACACATCTGCTGCTGTCACATCATGCAGTCCCCAGTCTCAGACTCTCTACTTAAAACAACCCGTGCTAGTCAGAAAAAAGACCATAAGGTCAACTTTGCAAGCAGCTTATTAAGACCCATACATAGGAAAATATTACCAACAGGCTGTGGCTCAGGGGTAGAGTCAGCATCTTGTTATCGGAAGGTCACTAGTTTGATTCCCCTGGTCTGCATGTCGCAGTGTCCCTCGGCAAGATACTGAACCCTAAATTGCTTCTGATGGGCTAGTTGGCACCTTGAATGGCAGCCACCGCCACCAGTGTATGAATTACTGTCAGTTGTTTTGGACAAAAGCGTCTGCTAAATGTAGATGTCCACAATGAGTTTTTTTGTTTTTTTCAAACATGTTTTTGTTTTTTAGGACCACAGGTCAGATGCAAAACAGGTCAGATGCCTCTGTACATGAGCCACAGGTCGTATTCAAACCTGGTCTGCTGCTATTAAGTGGATCACCACATGCAAGGCTTATAGGGAACCAATGCAAACACAGATGGTTTCATTATTCTATCCATTACATTGTGTAATCAACATAAATTTCTAATGCCAGTTTATGGTTACATACTGTAGGTAGTGTCATTATTTGAAGTCAAACCACAGTGTTTTCCTAAACTGATCAAAACAGTAGTTTCAGTGCCTAAACCTAACCAAACTGTGATTGTAGTGCGGAGGTCTGGCCTTTCTGTTGCTTGTACGCTACAACCGTCAAGTCATTTTGGTCACTGGTTATCAACCTCTTCATTCGTTTAGACGTGAGGATGTGTTAAGCTCAAAACAGAATGTATATCTGTCTAAGAAAAATCAAGATTCAACATGTCTCACATGTGTAAGAAAACATAAGATTTTATCATTCTGAAATAAGTTAGTTACGTAGAATTGGATAAAAGGTAAAAAAATAAATAAATCACAAAGTACTTCAGCTACATGTTGCGTGAGAAAAAAACAACGTGAAGCAGTAGCCTTAATCTGGGTTGCATTGAGGATGAATTAGGCAAAAAAGAAAAATATTTAAAAAAGAGGCAGACATTAAAACGTGAGCAGGCAGTCTCACCTGAGTATTCCCCCGCGAGGGAGTAGGAGGAAGCTCAGGAGATGCTGAGTTGAAAAAGCAACGGGTTAGGAGCGTTAATACAGACACACTGAACACCGTTAGACACGCACACTGCAGAGATTAATGAGCGTTTAACAATTAACAGACAGCAAAGCAGAAGCTTAGAGGAGAGAAAATGCTTAAGGTCAAGAGCCGGAGAATCGGCAGGATTAGATTTAGTTTTAAAAGAATGTGTTTATGTTTTTCTCACCTCTGTCGCACGCCTCTCCCGTATATCCACTGTTACACTCGCAGTACGCCTTGCCCAGGCCCGACACTCTACATTTGCCGTGTTTACACCGAGACAGACTGCAGGGGTTCGCCGGATCCTGGTCCTGCTCGTCACACAGCACGCCAGCAAAACCAGGCTGGCAGCGGCAGGAGTATGAGTAGGAGTTGATCGGAAGGCAGGTACCGTGGATACACCTGAGGATGGAGAGACAGGATAAGTCTAAGATCCGTCTCGCTTTGGATCTAAAAGCCTAAAACCCTGAACAAAACCTTGTACTTACTGTTGGTTTGATACTTTAATCACCAATATACAGACATATTGGCACAAAAAAAACTCACTTGTTGCCATCACAGGGGTTGTTGACTTGCTGGTCACACAGTGTCCCTGTCCAGCCCGGGTGGCAGGTGCAGGTGAAGCCACGGTGCCCTGTTGGGTGGCAGTCACCCTGGACGCAAGCGCCCGTCTGGCAGGGCTGGCAGCCTGGCTCCACCCCGTGGCCCAGCCACTGTCTGGTGGTGCTCTGTGTTATCCCAGAGCCTGCGGCCCCTGAGCCCAGCCCGGCCCCCAGGTCCTGCAGCTTCCCGTTGATGTACAGGTTACGGAGGCAGCCGTGGAAGCTGGTGCCATTGCGTCCTCCTGAGCTGTGCTGCAGGGACGAGAGACCCCCGGAGGCTGAGGCCCGTTCTGGCATACCTGAAGGAAGAACAGCATGATTAGAGGGCATCATTACTGCAGAGGTACATATCAAAGCAATTAAAAAAAGTTTTGGAATACCTTTCCTCTGACAAGAGGGAACTAAAATGTCAATGCCAGAGGATTGGACGTGACACGTTAAAAGAAATTCCTGCATATATTCTAGACCACTGATAGACTTGAAGACCAAACACAGACACTTAATCTCTAATCTGCAAACCAACATCAGGAAGAATTTAAAAGGTGTGCTCTCTTTGTGGTCTCGGTACGAACAAGTGGTGCAGTGTTTTGAATAATCTGCCGTCTATCTTTTTCTTGGGTAAGGAGAACAGGAATCCTGCCAGACAGTGATGAAAGAGTGCTTTAGTTCCCCAGAAGCTTTCCATGACACAAATTGCCGCACTTTGGGAAAAAAAAGCATCAAGATACTTTTAAAGATTATTCTTTTTTTTTTTTACTTTTGGCTTCAAATTTTGAATCCAGGTCAAAATGCACATCAGTGTTCCTTGTGGTTTGACGTTCTATGCGAGAGATTTTAAGTTGGTCTATCTGGGTCTTTGCAGGATAATGTTTTGATGATTAATGCTATGAACCAGTTAATATTCAAATGACAGTGCAGGAAGACAAATTTGAGGCAAGCAATAAAAAAATCTAACTTGTATCCCCTTATTATGATATATTAATCGCACATAACCAACAATCAGGGTATTTTTTAAATATATAATTTATTAAAATATTCCAAAATATAGCATATATTTGACCTTTTAAGCACTGAATAAGCTAAATCTTCCTTATACATTTCTATAAGTATCTCTTGGGTCATTCCCACATTAACACACTCTGGTTCTCACCTCCCAGGTAAAGCGGAGAATCTATGTTGAGTGTGGACTGTTTGCTGATGGAGTTGATGGATTTGGGCGGCCCGCCGTCGATGGACAGAGACAAAGTCTGGTCTGCTGCCACCAGCTCCACAGCATGGAAGCTGCCATCATTCACTGTCTCCACGCTGAGAGAGAGAAAACAGAGAGAGTCAGTCGAGGAATGTCCGTCATCCATCATGTGAACGAGGCATCGCTGAGTGTGCTGTTGGACGTCTCTGCTTGCGTGTTCATGTACCTGTATATAGCAGACGGAGGGTAAGATCCGGTGTCGTAGCTGACCCTGAGGCGTCCCCTGTACAGCTCCATGGCGATGTGATCGTTGTCCCCTTTATACAACAGCACACCACTGTCCTCATCTGTCGCAATCTGAGAACACAGCAGGATGTTTGTAGAAATGGTGATTACTGTGCAACAACCATTTTTTTTGGCCACTTGGGGGCAGCAGAAACAAGCTGCTCCACCACATTCACATATCACCTTTTAAATTGATAACAGTGAAGGAGTGTAACTAAGCACATTTAATCAAGTCCTATATGTAAGTACAGGTTTAACTTGAGTACATACTTCCACTCCCTGACATTTCAGAGCCAAATACTGTCACATTTATTTTACAGCTCTAGTTACGAGTTATTTTTCAGATCAAGAATGTACAAACAAAATTCTAATTATGGCTGCACGATATAGTCAAAAAATTTAGATTGTTATTATCATTAAAAACATGAAGATGTGATGTTTTTGGGAACTGAACCAAATGTTAGGGCGACTCTGTAGCACTACAGTACGTCATCATGATGCTTTATCAAACAAATGCCTGTAGCGATTTCAATAATAATTTGATTAATTGCAGAGCACTAGATTTAAACACCAAAGAGTATATAAAGCGCTTAAATCAACTCCATCTCAACGAGCTATAACATTAAAGTACTGTGCGTCAGTAATAACGGTCCGAGCTCTCACCTGTAGGCTGATGTTGGTCTCCGGTGCGAGGAGACTGGAGGGAAGCTGCAGGTAGGACTCACGGTTGACGAAGTTGACGCTGACGAGCGTCTCGCAGCTCTCGCCCTCGTAGCCTTGGAGACACTGGCAGCGGGGGTCCGTACCCACGACAACGCACTGCGCCCCGTTGAGGCACTCATGGTTGTCGCAGGGGCTGGTGCGAGGAAGGACCATCGGGGGAGCGTACTCGCAGAATAACCCGCTGCAAAACAAACACACACATTCAATACAGTTAGCCTAAAAATAGTGTGTGTGCAGATCTTTGATTTAGATTATGAGAATGAATGTACTCAAGTACTGCATTGAGTTTGAGGTCAGTATTTTCTATTGTCTGCTACTTTATACTTACACTACACTACATTTTGGAGGGGAATGTTGAATTTTTATTCCACTATTTTTATTTGATAACTGTAGTAAGTACTTACTTTGCAGATACAAGTAGCACATTTTCAAGTCTACCAAGTTTATTATTGATCGGATTTAAAAAACACTGATTATGGTAATCAGAAAAGTGCTGATTATTGGATCCAAAAATTAACCAGGCTCAACATCAGTTGAAATATATTATATACAAGCAAGTAAGTATATGTATAATTTTACTTTAATGTATGTAAGTATGTATGTGTAAGTACATTTATTGCCAGAAAATTATTTTTGATACTTCAGTACATTCAATATCAGACACTTAAAGACCTTTACTCAAGTACTATTGCGTGGGTGACTTTAACTTTTACCAAAGTAATACTGTATGACCTTCAGGTACTTTTTACAACACTGCAGCTAAGTAACCTGCTGTTAAGAGCACCGTGGTTCTTCTTACCAGGGTCAAGAATGTTCTTAACAGCCTTAAAGGTCGTTTCTAATGTGTTATTTATATTCTTTTATATAATGAACATCTAGAGACTTAAAATTAGCTTGAAACTTGTCAATATTCCGAATATTCTTGTCAAACTGGGGCCTTTATTGGTGCGTTCAATGACAATACAACATTTGAGAGTAGGCAATCAACGAGCATTACAAACTATGTCGTTTGAAAATTAAACCCTGACTACACCTATGTGGAAATGGTATTCTAAATAGTTCCTCCACTGAAATTCATGACCACGTATGATAATATAACTTGTGTGTGATTTTTCTGCTGGGGTCGTGTGCACCTCACCTGTATCCCTCTGGACAGACGCAGGTGTATCCGTTGACGGCGTCAATGCACTGACCTCCGTTCTGACACTTGTTCTCCTCACAGTCATCATAATCCAGCTCACAGTGCTCACCTACATAGCCGGGAGTGCACTCACACCTAAAACACAAACACACACGTACAAGAAATGAGACAGGAATGTTTGTTGATGCCGAACTTTAATCCTCAGACTGAGCAGAGGTCCTCTTGCTGTTTTTAGTTTAATAAACATTATCTCCCTGTGGGTGGATTTGGTTTTAATTGCTTATCTTTAAGACATTTTAATATTAGCTGTTCCCTCTTGACCCAGACTGTTTGGAGTACATAATAATAGCACACACATGCGCATGCCCTCTCTCTCGCGCGCGCGCGCACACACACACACGCACACACACAAAAAGTAGGATCCTGGTGATGAAAGCTTTTTTGGAGAGAGATTCCTGAGGAAGAGAACTGTTTTCCAGACATCATTTGTTTAAGTGTTAATAACTTTATATAAACACGCACGCATGAAAGGTTCTGATAAAATCTGGACAGGAAGTCTTACTCACAAAATTACATTACACTCCCAACGCCTCCCCGCCACACAAACACACATGTACGAATAAGTGCACACATACTGCTTATCTCAGTAGGGAAAAACCAGCAACTCATTTATTTCGGTATTAAAAATGCTAGTACTAAAATCCTGTGGGACAGAAACAACAAATCATGACTGAATCTACCAACTCTGCAATGTGTATGTGCATGAGTGTGTGTGAGTGCGTGAGTGTGTGTGTGTGTGTGTGTAGTCCACTCACTTGTATCCCTGAGGGGTCAAAATGCACTTTGAGTCATGCTGACATGGGTTCAGCTCTGGAGCGCAGAAATCCAGTTTCTCTTCACACAGCTCCCCTAGGAACACACACACACACACACACACACACACACACACACACACACACACACACACACACACACACACACACACACACACACACACACGTGCAAAACAACAACCTTTTAATACTTTGCATACTATCAACAAAACCAATAAATAAACACAGTGAGATTATAGTAGAAAACACCTGAGTGTTTCTGCTAGTTCATCTCTGTGTGTATCTGTGCTGTAGTGTGTGTGTCCGTGTATTTTGGGTGTGTTTTCTGATGATGGATGACTCTCTCGTGGCGAGGACTAACACGCCGATCTGATAAATGATCTCATCTCTGTGGATGTCATGTTCCTGATGATATTCCTGCGTGTGTCCCGACGTTCATGAAACTCCAAACGAGTCGCTGATGAGGCACGAGGGAATAAAACGAATACTCCTGACAGGAGCAAGTCCACTCTGGGAATAATTACATGCTAACTGTGCCACATTTATTACTTAAAATAAGTCATATTTGCTCAATATATTGTAATTTGTGAATGAAGGTTTTAAAACACACAAACAAGTTGTTGGTTTTGGTCCTTTCATGAGGATGGAATACTATGAAACAGTTTTACTTTGACCTTAGCGTGGTCACGACAAACAGGCACAAATCAGCAAGCAGATTTCCCCAAATATCTGAGAGGATGGATTACAAACTCAGCGGTCTGCTTGAACATCAATAACATGCACTGCTAACATGGATACGGTATGTTGAATCTGTGGTGCTGAATATCACATTTCTGGGGAGCACGGAGAAAGCACAGGAAATGAGGGAAGGAAGGAAAAGGATGGAAAGAAGGAGAGAGGGACAGGAGGGACAGAGAGAAGAACAGACTAACCTCTCTCCACCTCATTGGTAGCAGCTGCAACCACACACAAAAAAACAGAGACGACAGATGATAGAAAGCAGAGCGAGACAGGAAGAAAAGGCACAAGGACAGCGAGACACAGAAAGACAGAGAGAACACCGCCACAAAAGTTAGCAGTCAGAGATGATTAGCACAGTGCAAAAGCAGACAAACGAGTAGCAACAGACCAGTGTTAGTCACAGCTGAATATGATTTGTCTGCTGTTTTTTTCCCGTCAACTCACAGGAGCACTTCTTCAGCTATTTCAGCATTAAACTCATTTGTACAAAGGATCTGAGCTGTGTTTGAAAACCACTAGTAAAGTCAAGCCTGTGTACAGAAAAAAAAAACACTATGAAGTGGATGTCAACTACAGACATCCAATCAGTGAGCTAAAAATCATTCTACATCTGCCACGGGTCAATTTTTTGACAAAGTGGTTTTGTTCTCAGCTACACGGACAGAACGTTATGCATTTGCTCTGAATCTGACGGGCTCTGACGGCTGGCGCTCATGGGTATTGTAGTCTTTGAGAGATGCCAAGACAGACCAATGCAGTTGAAATAATTTAGAGTGGTGGTCAGAACATGAACCTACAGCAGGTGTTCTCAAAGTGCATCCCACAGGTCAGTGGTGGTAGTCGGTAGACATATTCGCAATTTAAAAACGTGCTGTATGGTTGAGAAAAATGGATCAATTCTTACTTCGCTGGACATCAAAACTTTGAGAACCCCTGACCTACAGCATCATCGGAGAGGCCAATGTTTTTGTGTTTGGTTATCTCGGTGACATTGTTCAAGGGACACGTCTGAACTGTGAATACAGATCGGGCTGAAGTGTTACCTGTGTACTCTGGTGAGCACATGCATGTGTAGTTGTTGATTCCATCAACGCACGTGGAGTTGTTCTCACAGTCGTTATCTTCGCAGTCGTCGATGTTGATCTCGCACGTGTCGCCTTCAAAGCCCTCTGGACACACACACCTGAGATGGCAGGGACACACGCAGATGCACACAACCATGAGCCGGGTGGGAAAGAATGCATAGGACCACATACAGAACGCTGTCAACAGAAACATCTTAGCATAAAGAGACACACACACAGACACACACACACACACACACACACACACACACACACACACACACAGAGCTGATAACAGCAGTGTCAGCTCCATCTACATATCCCCAGTAGAGAGTCATTATTCTGTTAACATGAGCGTGCCTTAACTGTGTAACTACTACTCAGGTTTATTACTGCACACACATACCACACACACACACACACACGCACATACCACACACACACACGCACATACCACACACACACACACACACACACACACACACACACACACACACACACACACACACACACACAAAGAGTGGTATATTATGGGTCTAATAAAGAGCTCTTATGCGGCACACACTCAGCTAGATTAATATCTTATTATATAGTCGACGACAGCTCTTCACAATGAATATTCCGCCTCCTCTTACACCGGAGAAAGAAAAGAAAGCGTGCAAAGATTGAAATACAGACATGAAGAAGATGGAAGATATATATATGTATATATATATATATATATATATATATACACATATATATGTAGCAGGAAAGACAGAGGGAGGACAAGAGAAGAGACAGGGAGAGAAACAGGAGGAGCTGTGCAGGAGGGGAGGTCTAATTGTCTGTGTGGGAGGTTAAAATCTGCCCAGAGCTTGCAGACAGGCGTTGGCTCCCCTCCTGTTAATTCTAAGCAGCCTAATGAAGAGAAGGCGATTCTCACAGCAGGGCTGTCCAGCTAGGAGACAGACTGAGGACACAAGTGGTCCCCTGAGGTCTTTACCTCCTGCACACTCATTCCCACCTGTCATTAGTGCTGCGGCAGCATCATTGGTAGAATTATCTCCAGAGGGTGCACTAATGTCTTCTCAATAACTGCTGGTTCACTGGTTTTTACTGGTATCTAATGTCTAGTAACTGATGCCTGGAGTTCACTAAACCTCTGTGTCTTAAACAAGCTTTGTAGCAGTGTGCTTATAGGCTTCTGTGTTTGTTTTAAGGTAAACATGAAGGAATATTTCAGTTCTTTATGACCTTGAAATGAAGGTTATCATGAAAAATGTTTATTTCTTTCAATCTTGCAGAGCTGCTTAAAGGGTGCAATATGCAAATTAAAGTGTGTCTACAGGTCTTGAGGAGTACTACTGCACGTGTGAAAAAAGCAGAATAAAGTGGCTAGGATGCATTGTGGGTAATGTAATGTGTGGGTCTTTATAAAAAGAAGAATGCATGGAGTCCAGCAGTTTTATAAGGAGTTTGATGCTGGACCTTTGGCTTGCTTTTCAAAACCTGCTGCCTACATTACCCACAATGCAAGGGTTGGGGTTTTTTGCCCTCATTTCCACAGAGGTGGTTTGAATAACTGGTTTAATCACGGTATTCGTGTTAAGCCTTTATGTGTAGAATTAGGAAATGTATTGCTTAGCAGCTCCCTCGACATAGCATTTAAAAACACTGTGGCAGAGAGTAATTCAAAGAGCTGCCCTCCTGGTAATTAGGATGTTAAAGGGGCACTCAAGCAATTTAGCATCGCACTTCCATTATGTTGCGGCACTCACAAGAGACAGATTTAAAAGAAGAAAGGACAAAACAAGTGCAGCGGGGCCTGAGATATTCAGACTTTTACTTCCTGACAGGGGTCAAGCTACTCAAAGGGCGGAGCCTACGATTCCCATATTAGAGCTCAACAGTGGTATCAGTGACATGTTTCTATTCTTGTAAATACTTTTGTTTGTTTTTCTTTAAACTCAACAGCCTAGTAATTTAGGCTTTTTTGCGGTAAATTTGATATCTTGAGAATAATCATAAGGATATCATCATTTTCCAGACTTGAGAAACCTCCCTGCAGAGCCACACGAGACAATGTATAGAAACAGTTAGAAAATATAAACCAGGCAGCAAAAGATAAAAATATTCTTGAATAGTCTCTCACCAAAAGTTGCTCCCTTCTCCTTCCTTCAGGTGGCAGGTGCCACCGTTCTGGCATGGGTTACTAATACAGGCATGAATGGGCTCCTCACAGTTCTGCCCCTAAATGCAAACACATACAAGTAGTTTATAGAGATAGTGCTTTCAAATACAACAGAATCTGCATCTGTTTTCTCAGAGATAGGACTCTCTTATCCCCTTGACATTTAAATAGAAACAGGAATATTCTTTCTGTGTGTGTTTTCTGTGTAAGTTCATTCTGTGTAAGGAGTATGGAAAGCCAAAAGGGTCATTTTCACTCACTCAGGCTGGGTTTTTGGTTTAGTTATTCCTGTTTTATGGTGGTGGATTTATCTTTGTGTGTCATGTTTTACTTTTCATTTCCTGTCTTTGTTTGTTTTCTTTTTTTGATTGCCCTATTAGTTTCATCTGCGTCCAACTTGTCTTCCCTCCCTTGTGTATTTAATTATTTGTCTTTTCCTTCTCTTCTTTGTCAGTCCATCTGTTTTATTCCCAGTGTCTCTGTGTTGCTCCTCCTGTTCTTGGATTCCTGCCCGTGTTCCCTGAGCTTCTGGTTTGTACTAATTTTGTTTTCTTTTATTTCTCTTTGGTCCTTTTTTGGATTTGCTGCAGCCTGTTTTTGTCTGTTTTGTTGCTCGCATTTTGGACTTTGTTATTAAAGCTCACCAACCTTCTGCCTTTGTGTGTCTTGTATTTGGGTCCACATCATTTCAATGTTATACAAGTGTCCTGTTCCACTCACAGACTGGTGTAAACGCAAGTGAAAGTTACATCAAACATGAATTATAGGTGTTAATTGATGATGTGAAAAAAGCTGCTTTTAACGCTATTTGGTATTTATGAAAGACTCCTCAGCGTGTTTGTAAAACTCTTTTGGCTTTCCACATGTAGGTGTGTGTGTGTGTGTGTGTGTGTGTGTGTGTGTGTGTGCACCTTGAATCCATAGGGGCAGCTGCAGCGATAGTAGTGCACCGGGTCGTTGGAGCAGGTGCCATCGTTCTTGCAGGGGCTAGACAGGCAGGGATCACACTTGGCCTGGATACTCACATCTACGGGACCTGCGTGACGCAAACACACCAACACATGCACATAAGCAAAAAACACTTACACTTATATAATGCTCTACATGTAGGGGAGTAAGACGAGGTAGAACACACAGGTTGGCATACACTTAGACAGCTGTACACCATCAGGATCCTGCTTAAACCGTCCATCTTCAGAAGTCAACTTATTGTGCTTTTAAAATATTGTCAGTTTTTCAGAAGAAAAATTAGACATTTGAGTAACAAATTGTCGACATCTGGAACAGAAAAAGGAAAAAAACAATGATACCTATTGTATAATATAAGGTAACTTGTAATCTTGTGTATAAGACTTTTAAAAGTTGTTTCTTTGCAGGTTCCTGACATTTACAGTGGACATATTCTCATATTTCATGACAGGACATCAATAGTCGGGACACACAATGCTGGTCAGGACACGAGGGCTGAAAGGGAAGAAGAGCGGTCCGTCTGTTCAGGGCACATAGGATGAGGAAAACTGGGCTGGGACTGTCTGAAGGAGCAGAGACGGAGGAGGGAGTATACCATGACTTGATTGGCTACTTTACCTGGCACCAGGAAACCACAAGGCCCCGGGACTTCTACAGTGCGTCAGTTAGATTAGGTTAAAAATAGGTTTCAGTCATGGATTCATGGTGAATGATAGTCAGCAGCAGTTTGCAGTATGATGAGTTACAGCCAAAATCACGTTCACAAGCAAATTTGTGGTTTTTAGAGTTATCAGATGAATTTAAATAGTAACATTTCATTGCTGTCCTGTGAAAACTATGTAAATGTTTTTTAGGTGTTCAGATAAACGGGATGATTTTTGTGACTGCATCTTATTTCTTCAGGAAACAAAAACATGTAAAAACTTACTGAATCATCAAAAATAGACATTTTGGACATACATGGTTTTCACTGGACAGCGGCAGCGATTTGTAAATGGCAACTTGTGGTCTCCTCTCGGAGTCCTCATCAAGTGTGTGTATATTTGACGGAAAGCGTGTGTGAACATCAGCTCAACTCGGCCCTCCCAGTTCATGTCACTAATGTTCTTGAAAAAATGTCATATTAAAACTTAAATTATTCAGCAAAATCCAATAGCACTAACTACTCTTACTACTCTTTTACTTATGTATTTTTAAGTTCTAGATTTGATAGAACTACATTAATACTACACAGAATCAACATTCGGTTCAAAGAAAGAGAAAACTGGTGAAACTGAAATGTTCAGGACACACTTTTATCTGTCAGCGATTCGTGAGGATGACAATTCACATAAATAATCATGAAAATTATGAAATTATGAAGCTTAGATGATCAAACTTGAAAAAATTCATAGCTTAAAAAGTATTTGGAGTAAAACTATAACCTTTTGTTGCAAGTTTATACATGATTTTTTTTTTCAAGAAAATCAATGACATGAACTGAGAGAGTTCTGAATTCTGGGTGAGGTGGCGCCGAATGACCCTTTTGTTTGAAGTAAAGCTAATGAAGCACACGTGTGTATAGTACAGCATATGTACTGTAAATCTGCTGGCATGTGCATGTATTAGGTATTCCTGTGCTACAGTGCTGCATGTGCGTGACGGTGTATGTTTACCTGTGCAGGTGAACTTCTTGGAGGGCGTGGTGAGCAGCAGTTTGTCGGTCATGTCGCCGGGCCCGGCACAGCGGGCGATGCCAGGCTCCTTGTAGCCACTCTTCACCCAGTCTGACAGCCACTGCATGTGGCAGTCACAGTACAGAGGGTTGGCGCCCAGAGCCCTGCCAGCCAGATGGAGAGAGAGAGAGCGATGTTCAGTGATGATAAAAGGAAAGAAAGCTGCATTTTAACCTCAAGTCTTTGTTCCATTTCAGATCTGATGTGCTGGAAAACAACAGCTGGGTCGACGTCTAAATACTTACAGACTGAGTTGTACATCACTGTCAAATTAAGAGTGAAACTGTAGTAAAGATCTCTACAATAAATAACTGAGACTAAAGTGGGGTTGACTGACAGCATCTAGCTTATGTATTTCTCCAAAAAACGTACCATTTACTGCTTTAAGTCTCATCAAAAAAGGTCTAACGTGCCTTTTTTAAATAAAAATGTAAAGATTGCAGTTATTCAGGCAGAACACAGGGTTTAGCTTGTTATAGCTTACTTATAGCACTGCTTTTATAAAGGACGATAACTCATGACGACACCTTTTGCTACTATAGCTTAAGTTTAAGTTTTTAGTATTATAATTTTGACAAGTTATAAATTACATTATACATGGTTCTTACAAAAAACAGTTCCCAGTGGAGCCCGACCGATTGTATAGGTTGGTTGACACTATCGCAGATGTGTCTGTACTGGTGCCTGAAAACTTCCAGAGGTTGAGGTTTACTGTTTTAATTCAATAATGTTAGTTCAGACAATAAAGTTTATTGTTAAACTGTAAAATATGCTGCAGTTGTTACATATCTTGGATTATTAACAGTAGACTTGTGGTCTGCGGTGGGATGTAACTAAAGCAGCAGCCCGTCACCAGCGCTATCCGTGGTGCTGATCGTAGTGAGCCCCCTGGTGTGGACACTGGCACTGCATCACGGCATCGCCATTCGCTTCCATCCAACACTGGTGAGCATCCAATACAGCCTCTGCGCTCGTATTACAGAGTGCTTATTTTTGAGATAACAAGCAACAAAACATCGACAGGGGTGTGAATCTGTACCGCACCATTTAAACCTGAGCTGAAAATTGATTGATGGGTGGACGGCGTGATATTATTGGTTGAAATCTGTTAGTACGAGATTACGTAAGGGGAAATCACGATCAAATTTTGACATGAAACACAAAAATTTACATAAATTGGTGTAGGTGCAAAATGTGATGACATTTTTTATTTCAGCTTGACTTAAAAACCATCCTCACATCCTCTGCATCTGAGAATCACTTTACCGATAAATTCACGGACAAGCCTCACCAAACAGACACTTTCCTTTCAGACGATGAGAGAAACTCTTTTTTATCATGATAATATGTTTTCCTTATTTTGCAATTCCATACAATTGAAATGTGGACACTTCAATCCTGGAGAACGACATGAGCGGTGATGTGTGTGTGTGTTTGTGTGTGTGTTTTGGTGCTACTCACAGGTGGGAGAGCGATGACAGGTCTTTGAAGGCTCCCTCTGGTATCAGTGATATGTCGTTACCATGGAGAGACCTGAGAAAGGGCGAGAGAGAGAAAGAAAGAGGGGGCACAGAAATGTAGACAAGAGTCTGGATGGTAAATGTCTGGATTGCCTCAGTGTTTCAGAGTTATCCACCAGCTCTCGCGTGTGTCGAGACGGCTACTCACAGCAGACGGAGGGACTTGAGCCCGTCGAACGCCCTCACTGGTATGCAGCGCAGGCGGTTGTAGCTCAGGATTCTTTGCACACAGAATAAACATGTTGACATGGAGACAAATGCAGACATTTTGCTCAAGATATCTTCAAATGCAGCACCGTGTTTCAGAGCACAATCCTGTTTATAACTTCATTCCACTGAGCAAAGCAGTCGAGCATACACAGACACGTCCACCCAGTCAGACACACACACACGGGATCATTTCCATGTTTTACACGCACAAATGCAACATCCTCCACTCTAAGGGGGATTATTTTTGCCCTGTTGGTCAGATTTTTATGTGCATTTCTGAGGCAATTTCACTCTACATTTACACATTTTACTGGAAACAACTTATTGATGAATAGAAGTTTGTGTGTTCTGTGTTTATGAGGCATATCCTCCTTCCAGGTCTCCATGGTTGATTCGTACTCTTCGCTTATGTTTCACAGTATACATATATCCATATTTTTGTCATCAAAATATTGTATTGTATTGTATGCTGTAATTTTTTTTGCTGATCTTTCCTTGTTACAGTATGCTGTATTCAGTCATTTTTGTCATCTTAATTTGTATACTTTGATTTTATCGGCCTGTTCTGTACATGAAACTATCCACTGAATGTCCGTCCATCTTGGAAGAGGGATCCCTCTTCTGTGGTAGGACTGGATAATACATTGAGATTATTATTGTGTTATGAGACCATATATCATTCAGGTCATGGTATATTTACGTGCTACAAGAAACTTGCTTTCTTGATTATTCGAGAAAACAACGACATCAAGTAAGTGACACAGTCTTAGCATTTTTTTGAAGTCCTTTTGAGGAGATTTCTAAATATCGAGATATCAATGATAAAAAAAAAAATCTGACCTGACTTCCACTCCTTAACTGTTCTGTTTTTTACTCTGTATTTTTTTTATCAGCAATTAATGCTTTGTCATTGCATTAAAGTTTGTCGTTTTGATGAACTGTGTTTCCGAAAGTTTTTCTATTCATCATGAGACAGCTCAACAAAAACATTACGCTTTATGCAACGAACGCAATTGCTTATTTGATTACTGCTTTCATTCTGAGCCAGCACACGCACACACACACGCGCGTGCGCACACACACACACACACACACACACACACGTGCACACACACACACCCACACCCACACACACACACACACACACACACTGCAAAGGGACTGATGTAAAGCCAGACTCACAGGGTAAGCAGCTCGGACATGTTACTGAGGCTGTGGTTGGACAACGTGCTGATCTGGTTGTTACTCAAATCACTGAAAAAGAAAACGATAACAGAGACATAAAACACACACACAGGCAGCACCGTCAACACATGCATAAACAAACGCACACACAGACTATATACAGCAGAGTGCATTCCTCTGTACTCTGTATGTTCGGGTTGGCACGCCCCACATCAGGGCCACATGGAAAGTGAAACAACACAGAGCTCTGCTTGAACGCCAGTCGGTTAGTTTAGGTCTTGAAAAGCAAGGAACACGAGTTCGAGCAAAGTCACGATCCTGATTAAAAGCGTGTTTGTGTTCCGATTTATGAATCAATGTCTGAGTGTGTGTCTGTTTGCAGGTGTGTGATACTTACATGAGCGTTAAGTGTTTGTAATTGGAGAGCTCCACGGGAACCTGAGTAAAGTGGTTACCGTCCAGATACCTGAGAGACAGACAGACAGACAGAGAGGAGGAGGAGGAGGAGGAGGAGGAGGAGGAAGGTGAGAAACAAAAGAAGAAAGAGAAAAGACAAATGTGGAGGATGTCGGGAGGATTTTGAAAGAGAGAGACAGAGAGAGAGAGAAAATGAGAAGGGAGAAAATTAAGTTATTTAACCATGTGGGAAATTCCTCATCTGCGGGAATGAGCAGTCATTACAGCTACAGCCATAATAAACAGAGGAGTTTAATATCCCCACAGGAGGCATCCTAATACAGTGTAACCACACACACACACACACACACACACACACACACACGCACGACGGCAGACCTATCTCCTTCACTGTGTGACAATGTGCTATTAATCCGGCGCATTAATTAAGTCTCTGTTAATATTGGAGAAAGCTCACAGGAGAAACTGTGAAATGAGAGACAGCACCACCACACCTGCTGTCTGATGTTTAATTTAGGGCTATAATTTTCGGATCATCGGGGGTTTTGTGTGTTTTGGATTGGAACATAATCCTCCGTAAGCCTTCAGTATGTGTACCTGTGTCTATGTAAGCCCGCACGCTCAGGCTTTTTCGCTTGTTTTCTGACCATATGCAGACTTCGGAAAGTTAAAAGACTGATTCAAATGTGCCGTTTGAAGCTTTCTGAGACGGTCAACTTTGATGCTAGAATGGCAGCAACTCCTGGTAAATTTTGGTCTTATCTCAAATTCACACCTGCGCGCTGATGTGTTTACTCTTGCAATCCACAACGTCTCTGACCTCTGCTATAGCTTCACCGTCCTCAGAAATTATGATAATGAAATGAACAAGTAATGTGAACTAAAAACACTTCAGAAATCCTTCACAAAAAGCTGCCAATGACAAATCAACTTTAAATCTATCCACGTTATCTACATTTGGATATTTCAAATGTTTCAAATTATGGAAGAATGCTTTATCAATTATTCTTTATGGGTTTTGAAAGGTCTCAAACTTGTCAAGCAATATAAAACAGATTAAACCCCACTGATAATCTGAAAAATGCTTTGTTATAAAGCTGACAACAGGATACGTGTCTAGCTGAATGTTTCCTTTCAAATGTATGGAAGGTGTGTAATCTAAAGTAAAGTTTTAACCGAATGAAAAGAAAAAAGAGAATGGATGCTTCTTTCCATCCACGACTGTAAAGTGATTATCAGGAGTTGGTTCATTCATTGTGTTTAATGATGATGTATCTAAAGTCCAACTTCAAATGGGTGAAAATAAAAGAAAATGTGTGTGGAAGGTTACATCAGGTTCCAGTGGACAGATGAGGCGTTATTCGTCTATCCGCTATTTTTCATCTCACTTGGAGCAGAAACAGCTGATCAGTCATGTGAGATAAAGCCCCGTGACATCAGAACTTATGGGTTAAAAATCTTTTAATTTCCCATCATCTCTATTTTGAAAAGGCAACAAAACATATCTGACAAATGTTTTCTAATGCAGCACTTCAAACAGCATACAGAAACACGTTGATGGAAACGCGGCTAGGTGTCTTTCTCTGTCTCTGTCTCCTGTGAGGTCCAGTGCGGCAGCCTTGTGAAATCGTTATACCACTTAGTTACTAAATGACGCGTCGGCCTCTAACTCACAGTTCAGTGGTCTCCTTGGGCAGGCCTTTGGGCAGCGTGGTGAGGCCCTTGTTGCTGCAGCGCACCACAGTGTCCAGACAGGAACACTCTGCCGGACACCTCAGCACCGGAGAGCAGCTGTTCTCATCGTTACCTGACAGAGAAGGACAGATGGGTGGAGTGGTAGACAGGGGAGGAAGGATGATTAGAAAATTGGTGATGAAAAATTGCTGCAGATGTTGCATATCTTATGAGGAACTTGGAAAGTGTAAATGTGCCTCAATCTCACCATCTTCACAGGCAAAGTCCTGGACAGCTACATCCTGGATGGGGATCTCCTTTAAGAAATAAGGACTCTGGCAGCGAGGGTTACCGGTGACGATACGCTTCCTCCTCAGCCAGTCACCGAGCCAGGCCAGGTGACAGTTACAGTTGAAGGGATTGGCCAGTAGGTTGCTGGAGAACAAAAAGAAGCGTGTTTTTGTGTGTGGGTGTGTGTGTTTTTTTTACGTACGCATGTGCACGCGTGTGTCCGAGTGCGGGTACTCACAGCGTGGACAGGGAGTGCAGCGTGTCGAAGGCTCCTGGGTTCATGGAGGTGATCTGGTTGTCGTAGAGCGACAGGAGACGCACTGAGCTCAACCCCACGAAGCTGCTGTTGCTCACACAGCTGATGCGGTTACTCCTCAGCATGCTGCACACACACACACACACACACACACACACACACACACACACACACACACACACACACACACACACACACACAAACAAACACACACACAGGCAAAATTATTGAATACACTGTGTTTTTACAGGAGAAAAAACAAATACAGGTATATTTAGGATAAAATAAACCTGTGAATTATGCATGCTCACATGTTTGTATGGACGTTGTCGCAGTATGTGAGTATGTACACACTGGATATGACAATATGATGGCATGTGAGTTTAAGTAACTGTGTGTGTGAGTGCAGGATTGGGTCAGATTATTTTGAAATGAAGTCAGTTACTTAATACAAATGATGTAGCTAGTAAGTAATCAATTGGATTCTAAAAAAAAAAAAAACTGTCATACACAAATTGTCTTTAAAGGCTGAATATGTAGGAACTGGCCACCTGTCAAACTCATATGCAGAACAAATGCAGGCTGCATATCAGCATGGTAACCACTAGCTGCTGCTAGCCGTAGCTTCTGTTAGCTTGTTAGCCATACTGCTAGGTCTGAGAGGTGAGTTTGGAGCAAAGTGTTGGTGCTTGCACAGGAGCTTTGGACCAGGGCTTCAGTAAATATCTCCTCAACATAATCAACATAGACGTAGCAACACTGAAACGTTTATTCCTTCACATTCTATTACATGTAATCTGTTACTTCCCAGCGCGGCCTGTGTGTGTACCCACAGTGTGCGGAGGCCGCCGAGTCCCTTCAGCATGCGGTGGTGTATGTTCTCCAGTCTGTTGGAGGTCAGAATCAGCTCATTGACCCCTGAGGCTCCTTCAAATGTCCCCTCCTCGATGTCGGTGATACGGTTATTGCTCAGGTTACTGCGAGGAAGGGAAGCAGGAAAGACGAATGAAGAAAAATACACATGGTTGATTTCAATTTTGGCCTACAATCACAGTTTTCTCTGTGTGACCTCTGTATGACTTCCTGACAACAACATGTGATGCTTTGTACCCGTTATGTTTATAACACGTCTGACTCACATCTTCCTCAGCTGAGGCAACTTTTTGAAGATCCCCGTCGCCTCGAGGACAGTGAACTCATTGTTGTTCAGACGCCTAAAAAACAGGAGAGAGGAGGGTGGTCAGAGACAGAGACAGAGAACAACAGAGGAGACAGAAGAGCCGAAGCGAGGCTTCCTCTACACCGCACACGTGGATACACTTTGTAGTAATCCAATACAGCGTGACTCACAGTTCTGCAGTGTACTGCGGGATGTGATCTGGTATTTTGGTGAGTTTCTGGTTGGAGCAGTCGACCGTGGTGCCCTCACAACGGCACTTCTCAGGGCAGGCTAAGTCGGCGAAGCAGTCCCCTCCTAGCTTACTGCGGTAATCCTCCGTACCTGGTCACAATCATAAGCAGGACGTCACTGAGAGGCCTCAATGTGCGGGTGTCGAACCCCAGCATTTACTGGTACCGGTTCTACAAAAACACAGCGGCCGGCCAAAGTAAAGGCTGTGACACAATGGAAGAATTTTGAGGTGGTGCCTAGGAGCCGTGTGATCTCATCAAAACGGACATTTCAAAAAACCCTTGTTGATTATGTTTGTGCGCAGCGTTCCCCCCTGAGCATTACCTCAAAATGCTTCGTGTGTATCACGGCCTCAGCGGAGCCAAGTTCATGACCCGAGACACGTAAACTGTCGAGATCAAGACACGTATACAGGCGCACACGCATCCACGCGAGAACAAAAACATTGGAGGCTTTCAGTCCTGTCAGACTGCGAGGCAAGTGTTAGTGTTAGAAACCACAGCACAAACAAAGCGGCTTCACAAATCAGATCAGAGAAGAAAAATGCTCTCGCTCTCACACACACACACACATGAACAGACATATGAACACACACACACACACACACACATACAAACACACACAGAGGTTGCGGGGTAACGGGAGACTGCTGTCTCTTGCGTCGTGGCCTTGCTGTAGGGTTTGCAGGGCCGTTCCATGGTGCTTGACAGAACCATGTTCCACTATAGGAACCTGGCAGCCACATGGTTAGATCAAGCACAAAGGAACAACCTGCTGACTGACTGCTCCTCCGCTGGAACACGGGGGAGGGAAGGACAGAGGGAGGAGGAGGGGGAGGTGGGGAGCAAGGGAAGGGGAGGTGAGGATGAGGTGGAAGAGAGGGAGGATTAGAGGGAAAGGGTGAGAGAGAGGTGAGAGACAATGAGAGGAGAGGGGGGATAAAAGGGTGAGAAGGAGGTGAAATGGGAGGAGAGGAAAGTCTGAGAGGGAGACTAAAAGAATAGGAGAGGAGCCGCAGGTGAGGCGGAGGAGGAGAGGGAAGGGATGCGGTGGAGGAGAGAAATAGTGGCAATGAGAATACAAGAAGGCGTGGGAGGATGAGAGGAGTAGAAGAGGGTTGGGGTGGTGGAAATGTGAGGATAAGAAGGGGAGGAGAAAGGGAGGGCAGGAAAGAAGAGGCAGGAGAGGGGGGGCAAGGTGGGAAGAGAAAGGTTGAAATGATGAGAGGGAGATGAAATGATTAGGAGTGAAGCTGCAGGTGAAGAGGTGGAGGAGGAGGAGAAGAAGAAGGACAGGAGGCAAGTAAGAAGGATAAAAGGGGAGGAAAGGAAGGAAGTGTATAGGAAGGAGGGAAGAGGGTGTGAGAAGGAGGAGTTGCAAGGATAGATAGGAGTGGCAGAGAGGAGAGGAGAGGAGAGGAGAGGAGAGGAGAGGAGAGGATAGGAGAGGAGAGGAGAGGAGAGGATGCTGAGGCTAAAGATAAGGATAAAAAGAGGAGGAACTACAGAAAGAAAGACGGAAAGACAAGGTCCAAAATGGAGGAGAAATACGTAA
>NC_044187.1:19437587-19520087 GCF_900880675.1 Sparus aurata | reverse complement strand
TCACAGGGTATTGGAAATGTGTCTGACAGCTACAAATTATTCAAATCCGTGGCAAAATGGCTGCAAAGCCCCCATCGTCAAGAGGTTATATCTCACTGAAATCTGATTTTAACACTAACATTTTTTTTTTTTTTTTGCGGTTTCACCAAATATGTATAAGCTAAGATAATATATCACACAATTAAAATAATTAAAGTCCTGTCCCTTTAGTTAAAGGGGCAATACGTAAGAATTTAGTTTGAAAGCGTTCAACTGAAAATATCATTCGAATGTGAGGAAATAACAGTCGTGGGGTCAATGTATTGTGTTTCAGAGAGATGTACTGTTAGCATGCTTAACAGTTCGCCCATCCCAGTCCAAATCTCCTGTGCTAGCAGTGTAAACACTAAACTCTGGTCTTCAAGCTCCTATCTGAACCGCGGCTAACTAAGCTAACTTGCTAATGGCAGTTCTTTGATGTTGGTTCGTTGTGTCTGGGCCTGAACCAGGGACTCAGATTCTTCTTTTCAAACACTGTTGTCACCTTGGCATGAAGGTATAAAGGGTTATAAATGTCCACCACTTGTGATACTTCATAAATCTTTTTCTAAGTTGTCAGGCATGATTATAGCCCTAAAAAAGTAGTATGAATGTGCTTACAATGCAGATGACCTTCATGAAAAGTAAATAATAAATTTGGGCGATTTATCTGGTGCGACTACAAGCCAAATTATGGGTGTAACCATCTTGGAATAAGGATTTAACCCTCCCAGGTTAGAGTAACAAGAGGTTTAACAGTTCTGTTCCTCCAATTCTGTCAGCATTACGCAGCATAAAAGCTAAGAGGGTGGGACTTTGGCTCTTTGGTGAGAATAACACAGAAACATCCAGAGGAAAACATTGAGACCTGAAATGATAAGACCTTCAATCAAAAACAATACCAGCCCATTTTTTTTGTTTCCTTTATGGCTGACACCAGTAAAAACATCAGCTTTGTGACTCTGTGCCAACACCTGGCTGTAATTCAACACTAAGGAGGTAAAGTAGAACTAGTTATGAACACTTTTCATCTGAATGTCACAATAAAAAAGAAAACTCCATAAATCTGACTCATGGTGTGAGTAATGCACTCCGTTATCAGAGAAAAGCTTTTTATAAATACACCAGATTATGTACACAAACAGGTCAAGGCTGAGACTTCCACTGCCTCGCCCAACAAATACACACAGACACACTCAGGCACACTCGCACACCCACACACAGACAGACAGACAGACACACACACACACACACACGCCCACACACACACACACACACACACACACACACACACACACACAGGGAGAGTTATCAGTCATCTTTACGCTCCATGCTGAGTTGAACTGTGTATGTAGGCAGTCTAAAGACATGTGTTTTAGATTGGCTTTTATTTCATTGTGCTGAGTGGCTGTCCCTGAGAGACCTGAGGTTGGGAAACACACAACCGGGGAGTGGATGCTTCATTTATGTCTCACACACACATTAGCACGTACATTCACACGTCCACACGTACAGACAGACATTCAGACAGAATCGATGGCTCATTTACATCCTCTATAACCGAACCCTGACACACAATGAACACACAACGCAGCCTAATGTGAAAGCCATACTGTATGTGGTGTGTCAGCATGAATTTGTGTGTCCCATTCTCTCTGTGGTGAATGTGTAATGAGGTGGCAGAAGCCTCCATTCAGCAATTCAGCATTTATGAATTATTGACTTTAGAGAGAGGAGACCTTAATATAACTCCATCATGAAATAACTCTACATCCCTCGGTCCCTCTCCGGCTCCTCTCTCCGCCGTCCTCCTTCACAAAGCTTCACACGCAAAGCAGATGGTCTGACCTGTGATTCAGACCGAAGAGGAGGCCGGCAGCATCAACGTGCTTGTCGAAAGTGTGTCACATTCTTTCATTGTATTTGGATTGCTTGACACGGGAGTGCATTATTGATTTATGAGGCAAATATGATATAATATTTAGTATTTATTAAAATCATTAAAACTTGTTGCGACAACAACAGAAATGTTACCGTTTTCTTTATTTTTTAAAAAGTTTTTTTTTCTTTTTTATCAAACCATTGTGGTAGGCAAGTTCATTTTCGATAAAATAAAAGGTTGTTAAAGGGGCTCTGCTCACCAATTTGAAGCAATTAACTTAATTAATTACTTTTTTATTGACCATTAGTGAGCGGATTGTAACGCGGCGTGAAAAATGAGACCTTCCCCTTCTCTCTCGGTTCTCTATACAAACCTGTGGATGAGTTGTTTATGTTAATGCTGCTGGAGCTAGCGAGCTAAAAGTATCCAGCATTACACAGAAGTTCAGCAGAGCCCAATTATTATTAGCACTAACGGTAACCAAGGTTTGACAATGATTTAAATATGCGGGATTAGATTGAACTGGCTCTCATGTAACCTTCTTACCTATTATAATATAGTTAGCTAATAATATGCTAACTCTTGCCCTCGGAAGTAATGCCAGCTTACAACTGTAGCTAAAAGTTAGTAGTCATAGCAACCAGAGATGCTAATATTGATAGTTTACAATTACAATTCAGCTATTGTATTTCTGGGTTTGAAAAGATGATAAAAAGACACAAACTCTTTAAATGCAGAATACAGAGTTTGCACACAGTGTTAGCATGTTGAGGAATCCAAAACTTGACAGGCTATTGTTTGGTTGATGAATTATGACTCAGATATTTCACGGTAAACATACATCACAATACACAGACTGACTTCCTGGTTCAACTTGCGTCTAGCGAACTGCTAAACTTTTCTGAGGAATCATTTGGACATGCTCACTTTTGTTTTCCCCTCCAAATCAAGTGGTTAAGATCATTTGGCTTAACTTATTTCTTATATAAAGCCTGTCTGGCTGCTTTGTGTTTCTTTCCCCTCTCGCTTGCTTTGTTATTGTGTTCCCATGTCCCATAAATTAACTTGGTGAGTACAGTGTTAACATAACAGATAGAGGTGATGTCTAAAGCTACAAAAACAAAATCAAGTTGTGATGAACAGCAGCTTTTTATGTGGACTGCACAGATCTTGGTTCAGTAGGACACAAGGTTCAAAGAGCTAACTTGTGGTGTTTTGTGTAAACTGCATCAGAAATAAAAACATAATAACTACTCACAGAGAGTTGAGGGAGCGCAGACCTTGGAAGGCGTCCGACGCTAACTCTGAAATCTGGTTATTACTCAAATCTCTGTGAAGAACAGGGCCAAAGGAAAAAAGAGAAAACAAGAGACAGAGAGGCACAAAGTTTGAAACATGGAAAGTGAAACACTCAGGTTGACAAATGGGACAAAAACACTACGTTTTTGTAGGTGGTTGACAGGGTGCAAAATACATGTATCTCCTCATCTACTCACATCCTGCGCAGCTTCTTATAAGGAGAAAAGGCCCCAGCTGGGATCACCTTGATGGCGTTCTGCTCCAGTCGTCTGGAACCAAACATACACACAGACCATTGAAGAGCGACATTAACATTCCCCTATCACAGAGCTATCTCTGCTGTATCCTTGACTGCTACTCGTTCCCAGGGGCTCTACCTAAGGGGAATGTTTCCAGATAAAGGGCTTTGATGACCATTGCCAAAATCCGTCACATCTCTCTGATCTTTTTGCCCTCTTTAACATGCGTACAGTCAGACGTACACACAAACACACAGGCGAGCACACCCTTGACTGTCTGGGCAGTGTTCCATTAAGTGCCAGTCTGACTCTGCGTCAAACAATTCAAGCCAGGCCGGGAGAGAGAAAGAGAGCTGGAGAGGGAGGGAGGGGGCAAACAAAACAGACCCAAACAGCCGTTCTCTAAACATTTCACATGTTTAGTCACCGTGGCAAGAAAGGCGCTGGAACATGATTTGCAAACCAACCATCCCATTGTGAAACATTTCTCTAAAATGTGTTTGTTTTCCATTTTGCTGTTCTCTTCTGTTCAGCTCTGGTCCAGTTTGAGCTTCAGTACGAACATTTTTGACTGATCGCACAGGAGCATACTGTTGTATTTTCTGTTTTTTTTCTGTCATTTGGGGCAGGTCCACATGAAGTCTAAAAGTCCTGTCGCAGCACATCTCATGTCAAGACTCAAGTCAACCAACAATAGTTCAACTTGTGTCTCAAATCAGTGAATAAAAATGCAGTGACAGCGTGAAGTCCTGAGAAAGTATATCTTCAGTCTATCTAGAGTCAATTGAGAAAAATTCAAGTCAAGTCTCTTTAACCTACATCTCAACTGTAGTCTCAAGTCCTTAAGCAGGTCTCAAGTCAGGTATAAATTCAAAAGACAAGTCCAAGCGTTGAGTCACAGGCCGTGAGTCTTGAAGGTCTCAAGACAAATAATAAATCAAGAGACAAGTTGAATAAAAAGGTCCTACAACTATTGTCTAAGCAGGTCTCCAGTCAGGTCTCAGCTAAACCAACACCCAACACTAAAGATCAATAGGTATGTAAACATCTTGAAGTCTTGAAAAAAGCAAGTCTCAAGTCAACCTCAAATTAACTGAGATATTTCCAAGTCAAGTCCCAAGTCTTGTCAAACCTGATCTCCAATCTATTACCACATCAAGTGCAAGTCAAGTTAGAATCAACCAACACATGTCTAAGTCAAATTTCAAGTATTGTCCAAGTTTGTCTCAAGTCTTGAGACTCGGCTCAATCAAGAGAGGTTTGAGTCAAGTCCCAAGTCTTGCAGAAGTAGGTCTCAAGGCTCCAGTCAACTGAGAAAAGTTCAGGTCAATTCTCAAATCATTTGACTCAAGTACACAAAGTCAAATCTGGTCAAATCTGGTCCATACTCGAATCTCAAGTCAGTTGAGTAAAAGTCAAGTCTCAAGCCTTGTTAGAGCATGGTTCAAGTCAGGTATAAAATCAGAACAAGTCAAGTCTCAAATAAACCCAGACAAATCTAAGTCAAGTCTTCAATTATCATCAGGTCTCCAGTCAAGTGTCAAATCCAATGAGATATGTCCAAGCCGGGTCAGTGTGATGTCCACTAGTCACAGTTTAGGTGATTTGAAGCAAAGGTTTCTGAGTGTTTACCATTAAATTGTCACAGTAATTGAACACTTTCCATGAAAAGCTTTGGCAACATCTCCTTTTTTTTTTTTACATAACTGACACAAATTCCTTTTAATCTCTAGACCCCATAATTAAATGTTTATTATGTTGGCAACACAAGGCCTGATTAGAGCTGTTATTCAGTTTCGTCCAGGCCAGAGCTCGAGACCTGAATGTTTTTGCCCTCAAATCAAGTCTCAGCCCAAGTCAATCCTTGAGTCAAGCCTCATATGTGTCGCTAAAAATCTGCTGGCTCAATCCTTTCTTTTTTATCGATAGAGATACGATCTTCCTTGTCCTTCAGATTAATCTTTCAATTCTTCCTCCCTCATCCCTTCATTATTTTCTTAAGCAGGGAAGAGCTGCATGACCAGGCTTTCTCATTTCACAGATGTGTGGTTTTATTCCACTGCACAGAGAGAAAGAGAAGTAGTGAAACAGAAAGGTGGAAGGAGACAAAGGAGGAAAATGGAAAGGAGCACAGTGAAAGAGCAAGAGAAATATCACTGCACCGAGCGATTGTGTGTGCTTTTATTTGCATTCGGAGTACAGCAGGTGTGTGTGTGTGTGTGCGCTTAAATATGGTACGTGTGCCTTACATCTCAGTAATGGTTTCAGGCAGGTTGGTGGGTATTTCTGTCAGTCCCTTCCCTCTGCAGTCCACAATGTTGTTACTGCAGGTGCAGGACTCTGGGCACTGTAACACACTGCAGGAGGAAGATGATGACGACTGGTGACCTACACAGAGACAGAGGGCCAATATTATCCATGGATGATAGTAATGCTTGGTTTAAATCCCCAAAAGTGAAGGATGCCGAAGCTGACAGAAAGTGTGAAACGGCAGTGAGGCAACAAAGTGTGCAGGCGGGGAGAGAGTTTTCTGTTTCTACACCTGATCGTGACCTTGTCTATCTATAGTATCATTTTTTTAATCTTGCGCTCTTTGAGCAGAGAATCTGATCCCTAGATATTTCAGAGCGTGGGGTTAGAGCCAAGCCATGCGATGGAAGATGAATACTTGCCTTCGTCCTCATCTTGAAAAGCATGAGCAGAAGATAGTGAGAAAAAGCAAAACGGAGACAAAGATGGGTTTGCCACTGTAAAACGCTGAGCGGATGCCAGTCACAGAACAGACGACAGAGCGAATGCGTCAACTCAACCTACCTGTGCAGACAAACTCCTTCTTCTGCACCTCCGCCACGTTGTGTCCCCTCAAGTGTGGCGGGGCCATGCACTGCGTGTAAAGACCCAGTCGGGGGCGCTGTCGCAGCCACTCTGACAGCCAGGCCACGTGGCAGTCACACTGCAGGTTGTTGGAGTGCAGGCGACTGTGGGGGGAGGAGAGGAGGAGGAGGAGGAGGAGGAGGGAGAGGAGGAAAGAAAGGGAGGGGGGCAGACAGGTGGTGAGAACAGGTTGGAGGAGAAATAATAGATTTGAGGATGGGGAGACAGAAGCAGGGTAAGTGGAGGAGGGAGAGGTGCGAGTACAGATCGATCAATCAATTGTACAAACGGCCACGGATGAGAGGAATTCTTCCCCGCCGAGACCGCAATGTGTACAAAATACTCGGCGGTGCCACTTACAAGGTCCTGAGCTTCGGCATGTGGTTGAAACTGGCCACAGACAGTCGGCTGATGTTGTTGTTGTTGAGGGTGCTGGAGAGAGAAAAGAGCAGGAAACACAACAGCAGATAGATTCACTGGACTCTTCAAGGTTGTTACACGAACACAGAGAAGTGACTGAGTCAGCAAAGTAGGGTAAGGAAGCTGTTCTCTGCCGGGAGTCATGTAAATCAGTGTCACCATCACCGCCACGGAGGTTATGTTTTGAACCCGTGTCCGATTGTTTGTTGGTCTGTCAGCAGGATTACACATAAATTACTGAACAGATTTCAATGGAACGTGGGTCGCACGTTGATGATTCGCACACCAGAAAAGACCCTGTTAACTTTTGGCGCAGATGTGGATTAACGGACAGAACCAGGAACTCACTTTCCTTAACACTGAGAGATAGGGTGTTTAACATTTTTGTTAAATTCAAAGGGACTGATGCATGGGCATTAGTAAAAAGAAAAAAAAATCAGACATATTTAGGTGGCTGGTAAGTGAGAATTAGATCTGGCGAGCTTACGTTACATTTGTCACTTCCGCCTTAAAAAATCTACTTGATGAACTTAAATATTAAAACATTTTCACCATTCAAAACATATTGTCACCATTCTCTCTTGGATCAACATCGAAATTCTCGACATCTCGGCACAGAATCATACAGAAAACAGTTTTTTCTTTAAACGAACAAAATAAGCACTTCACAAGATATTGATATAAAATGACTACAAATGATCTTCTAAATGATTTGCCCACTACTTATTGTGCATCATATGTAACAAATTATCCAACTTTTATATATTTTTTTGCTTTTTTAACTGGATTTAAATGCCTGTGTCCGATTTAAAAAATGTATTAGCGTTGGGACCAATCTGATTCAATATCGGTACAGGGCGCTGGTGCTTACACAATTGACCTACTGGACATCGGACTGACGTCACAGATCCACATACCGATTCCATTGTCAGATTTTTCAACTTACCATTGCACTGAAATTCCTTTATTACTTTTGAACTAATTCATAGAAAAATCAACTCACGAGTAGTTGGTAGTAGCATTGCTGTGCCCTTGATTTGTTACATTTTTTTCAAAACATTAAGGAGTTGCCATAGCAATTAGCAATTCTACACTTGTGAAGCCTGCCTGACCAACCCTTTAAATTAATTGCTTAAAGAACACATTACATTGTTTTTTCTCTTTTAATAAAAAGGGATTCTAGTATTGGTATCACCATCATGACATGTCTAAATTTAAGTATCTGAATCAGATCAGAACTGAAATAAAAGTGGATGGTGCTTCTGATATGTCTTGACATTGAAGTCACACAATTGATGACAATGAACATCAGTCATTCAGTACATCTCGAAGCTTCTCAGTCAGGTTGACTTTAGGACCGACAACTGGTCTCCACAGCGGCACTGATGATGTGGCGATCGCCTGAATTAATTCCAAGATGATAGTGAATTATCATGAAACTGTCTTTGTTCAGGAGCTGCACGGGCAATGCAGTCTTTTAAAGGTCAACGAGGATATTCGCTGTTCACGCTCGTCGTTCACCAAAAGCTCTGCTGACGTTGTTAGAAGGGTGACTGAATAAACGAGTACTCACAGCACTTCCAGGTCACGTAACGCTCGGAAAGCTCCATCTTCTATACAGCTGATGTGGTTGTAGTCCAACTGGCTGCACACACACACACACATACACACACACACACACAAAAGGAAAGAGGAAAGGAAGCTCTTGTAAGAATGGAAAGTGTCTCACACTACATCTTCAGGTGAAATTCAAACCAGACAGACAGACAGAGGAAAATGCATCAACTCCCTCCTCTCTGTCTGCCCTCGCTCTCACTCACTTTCCTTTTTTGGTTTAGTTCTGTCTCCTGAGCTCATGGTTCTTTGTAGATGTATTTCTCAACGTATTTATCTCTGTATCCATTCCTTCTTCCTGCTCTGCTCTTCTGTCTGACGTCTAATTTGTATGCGCTGCTCTTTACCTCTTTCCCCCCTCTCTCTCTCTCTCTCTCTCTCTCTCTATTCCCTTTTCTCAGAATCGCTTTGCTGAAACAATTTAATTAAGACATAAGGACAGTAAATCATGTGCTGTCGCCCGCATGCTAATGCGAGACACACACACACACACACACACACACACTGCCACACCCACACACACACACACACACACACACACACACAGCCCTGTCCTTTAACAATAATTGCGAGACATTCAAAGAAAATAAATATGTGGATGTAGGATGCAGCAAATAGCTGAACAAAAAAATCCATATATTTAGAATTACTGCTGGGCAATTACTTTACCTGCAAAAATGACCACCAATTACCTTTAATCATCATAACTACGACTGAGGCAAAACAAAGGGAGAAAATAACAGAAATGCCAGATGATGTAACGACCACAGGACACACACACACACATACACACACACACACGCACACACACACACACACACACACACACTCACACACTCACACACAGGCACAGAAATACACAGAGCTGCTAATGAGCAGCGGTGCCGGTCAATACAGTGAGCAGGAGGCACATGACATTTAACACAATGAAATATTGATGCACAGGCACATGGGGGTTGTGCACATTTGCAAACACACTGAGTGACACATGTGCACACACACACACACCACACTCTCACACACACGGTTGGACCAAATGCCACTTACAGGTTCTTGATTTCCACGGCTCCCCTGAAGGCTTTCCTCGGAACTCCCTGAATCTGGTTCTCGCTGAGATCACTGGACACAGAGAAAGAGAAGAAGAAGAAGAAGAAGAAGAAGAAGAAGAAGAAGAAGAAGAAGAAGAAGAAGAAGAAGAAGAAGAAGAAAGAGGGGGAAATAAGGTGGAAGAGTGTTAAGCCAGGCTGTCACTGAGCCACTTGCTTTGCAGCACAAGTGTTTGATGTAATCACCAAAATGCAGCGCGGGGCAACTTCAGAGCGAGACAGATCATCTGCAAAATTGAGTTCCTCGCACACAGAGCACTCCTTTGCCAAATATAATCAGCTGGCGTGATTCATTTCTCAGTGACACAAAGAACGCTGCCTGTGACGAATGTATCTGGAGCCGTCCAACTGTCTGCTTTGAACATCCATCCAACTCAGGTACAAGAGGCTACAAACAACATTCAAACAACCTGTAGGGGGCAGTAGTGACCTCTGCTTCCTTCACCGCTTTCTCTTCCTCCTCTCATCCTCCCCCCTTTCTGCTTTTAAGGAGTGAGTGATGTGTGTGTATGTGTGTGTGTGTGTGTGTGAGAGGGCTCTAGGGTTTACACAGATTTAATTTTCAGCCACTTTAACTAATCTGCAGCTCGAAAAAAAAAAAAAAAAGCGACACTAAATTTACCGCAGTCATGTGTGTTCATGTTGCTATTCAGTCACACAAGCACATAAATACACATGAACAGGTGTCTGACATTTACTAAATCTGCCGCCTGCTGCCGAGTGAAAGACAAGCTATCACCGGTTGGTATAGCAACTTGATTTAGTGAAGGTCACCCCCACACACACACACACGCACGCAGGTGCTGAGGGATGTAAACGCAAATAGTTACACGGAACGAGGAGTAGAGCACGCTAGCACACACACATGCACGCAAATTTAAATAAACTACAGATCTGAGTTTGAAGGCGTTACAGGATGGCAGATGCAAAAAACTTCAAGCTAGAACATCTGGAAACAAGACACTTATCCATCCTAATGGTATGTTAGACTGTTAGACACTGCCCGTGTGTGTGTGTGTGTGTGTGTGTGTGTGTGCGTGCGTGCGTGCGTGTGTGTGTCACCCGCTGCCAAGTTCCAGACAGACTATTTGACCTTTCACCGTTGACCTCCCAGCTCTTGACCCCCACCATGCTAATCGGCTAACAGCTAATGCCAAGACACATTCCTCACATTCCTGTGTGGGTAGAACCAGCACTGCAGGTATCATCCATCTCTTTTGTTTACCACCTGCTGCTTCTGGAGGGATAATTTGTCTCTTGGAACAAAGGAAAATGACGGAGAGGATGTTTAACAGACAGAGGACCCTGAGTGATTGCCTTTTGTACGCTTAATTTCCAAGTTGAACAAACTTTCTCTGGTAACCGCAGCTTATTAGCAAAGGAACAGATGTCAACAGTGGCACTGGTGACAAAGTAGGACCTCACTGGTCTGCCTCGACACTGATGACTATGACATCTGCAGGCAAATGCTGACTAGCAAACTCACTCGCTCGCTTGCTCTTTGCTCAATCACTCACTCACAGGCCTGTAAGAATCTGTGGAAGTTAGGGCAAGACAAAATGTCTATCCTCATAGATTGGAGCTGTGATGGCAGAAAACAGCATAATTCATACACCAAATGTTTTATTTATATTCAAGATAGTTTTGGCCTCAAAGGAGGGAAGATTAATGGCAACAACCAAAATTTTAGCATTTCTATCCCCCAAGGTGCACTTAACCTCTACTCAGAGGCATTTCTATAATTCATTTTAAATGTATTATAGTTTTGATGATCAAACATCGCATAAAGTCACATTTATTAAGCACAAATGTCAAACTTTTACAGGTTCCTGCCTCTAAAATAGAAGAATTTGGCGCTTTGAATCATGCTTGATAGGATATCTTTGAATTTTGGACCGGTTTTGGAGGACACCAGCTTCTGTTCTGGGAAATGACAAAGGCTGAAATAACTGTTCAATGCAGCCACAGATTGTGTTTGCTGGCGATATGCAGGGAATTCAATTGACCGACAAATGTAAAATAACTTCATATGTGGGCAAGAACATGTGCACCTGTACCTAACTACCTGCACACACACACACACACACACACACGCACACACACACGCACACACACACACAAAGCAAGTTCACATCTTGTTACTATGCTCACTGATGCTGGGATCAATCAGTGTGATCCTGGAATAACATTTTACAGAGGCAGATGAAAAAGAGGCTTCACCTTTGCTGTTTCACACACAAAGCGCAAACACACATGTGTGTGCTTTTCCTCATGCATGTACACACACAAACACACGCACACACGCTCGCACACACAGCGGCTGGTCTGAATCAAATAGAGTGTATCCTGATACTGTTTTTACAGGACCGGAGGGGGGGTTGTTGGAAAACAGCCGTAGTCCTTTAACCGCTGGAACTCCAAAACCAAATAAACTCCCAGAATGTGCTCCTTAACTCTGCACACACACACACACACACACAGTCTGCATCCACTTCATCTGCCTATCAGATGTTGAGATCAGTAAAACCTTGTTAATGTGTCATATGTGAGGAGTTGACAGTTTGACAGTGTGCACGTCGATGTTTGAAGCCTCACACAGAGCTCACTGTGAACGACAGCACACGGTCAGCTGATCTCGGCCTGAGTGTGTTTACACACACACTTAACATGTCCACTTGGGAACCTACAAGTCACTTCTCTGCCCCTATTACAGTAATGCAGCCACGGTAAACACGGTGAGAGGGTTTTAAAGTGTATGACTGGTACAGTATCTAAGTGTGGGTGTGTGTATGTGTGTGTGTGTGTGTGTGTGTTTGACATATACATTTATCTTTTGATGCACTGAGATGATTGAAAATTGATTTTTCACGTCCCTCTGTCCCTGTGATTTACAACAACAGAGAGAGAACACACGCGCATGCAAACACACACACACACACACACACACACGTACACACACACGTACACAGACAGAGTACATGCATGCATATGTGATTGGCAGTTTGGGTTTGTTTTAGGGCTCTTAAGGGAAGTGCAGGAGGCCACTCTAAACCCTATTCATCACTCAGACCACCAGAGAGAGAAGCAGAGAGAGAGTCTGAATAGTAATCTTTACTCCGACTAGGAAATTGACTTCTCAGGGACTTAGGAGTGGATTTTCTTTCTCAGTTTGGCGCCAAGACACCTGATTCAATTTCATCTTTAGTTAAATCGTTTGGTAGCGGTCCCACCCACCACTTTCCCTCTCTTTCTCCCGTTAGCCTTGTCTGGCTTCCTCTCCCGTCGACCTTTCTTTTCTCTCTTTCTTCCTTCACTCCGCTCTTGTTTTTGGACTTCCCCAAGGTTTAACCCCTCACCTCTGCCCCTGTGCCTAAACCGGGAGGTTACCTTCATTAAAAGAGGCTCCTGCTGATTGCCAGTATGTGTGTGTGCATGTGCGCGAGTGTGTGTGTGTTCTTGTTTGAAGAGGCCGGAGGTATTAAATCCACACAGGAACTGTATCACGCTGCTAAGTTAGGAACCCTGTGAAACACACACATACACACACACACACACACACAGACACACACGCACACCCACACACACGCGCGCGCACACACACACACACACACAGCCAACAGTGCACTGACGAGATGCAAAGTAAGAATTAAAGGGTGACTTCACCAATTTAAAGTGTGTTTACAGGTCTGGGGGGCACTGCTGCATATGTGGAAAAAGTAGTGTACATTGTAAAGTGTTTTGTGGCTCCAGAGGAAGCTGCATGCAACCTCATAAACTGCCTCCAATAAATGTGCTAATGTATAAATAGTACAAATTAAAGTAAATACTGCATATGTGTACATGTATGTACTGTATACTGTGGGGCGACTGATCATAACAACCGATACAATTTTAAGTTCATTTAAAAATGTGCCACCTTGGCTTTGACATCAAACAAAGGTAATGTAGTAAAAAGTACAATATTGTAGTGGAGTAAAAGTTTCAAGTATAAATGGAGTGGAGTGGATGTATGAAGTAGCAGAAAATAGTTAAAAATTGTACTAAAGTTATTTCTTTTTTAACTAGCTTTTTACTTTCACTCCCTACATTGTAATGCAAAAATCTGTACTTTCCACTCCTAACATTTTCAAAACAGGCCCGTTACTTTACTTGGAATGCTACTGGTGGGAAATTTAGCTTATTCTTATTTTGTGTGCATTGCATGTTGCTTTTTTTCAACATCACAGGATTGATTTCAGTGCGTATCATGCTCAGCAATCATAGCAAGACGAAAACACCATAAAGGACATAACGAGATGGAAACAGACAGAGAGAGACAGTGACTGGAAAGGGAAATAAAAGCACGTAGTGACAAGGGTCATTTAGCTTTGCACAATATTGGCTGGTAGAAATCACCTTCAGAGCGATTCTTTTAATTTTTATACTTTGGGTACATTCCAGAGCCTTTACTTTCTAACTTCTACTTAAGTACACAGTGTGTGTACTATTGTCAACTCTGCTGGTCACTGAAAAATTGCTCTTTTCATCATCACACCCGTCATCCCATCTTCTGACAAGTTAAAATGAGGCCACCAGTGTCTTATTTTAGTTTGCACAGGGGGAAACAGAGCTTTTCAATCATGCTTGCTTTGTTAAACAGGTGGTTAGTGTGATCAAACAATTTTTTAAAGTTGTTGTTCAGCTGTTTGATGGCAGAAACAGAAAAATATTTAAATTGAAACACGTTTAAACTAAGAGAGAACAGGAGTGGGCAGAACAGAGAGTTCACCAGCTGAGTCTCAACAGAAGATGTGGTGTCTCTAGCAGATGTTTGGCTGTGATGCGCAATTTAGTTGTTTGCTGAACAAAAGCAAAAGAATAAGAATTTTTGTCAAATCACGTAAACACATTGTTTTCACATTTAACCAGTTTCCACAGGTCAAATTGTGTGGAAGCAATATTTTCCTCTATCTTCTGACCTTCGTTTTTGTCTGTTTTTTTCTCACCTCTGGTGGCCCCGGATGTGTGTGTGTGTGCGTGTGTGCGTGAGTGTGCTTCACAGAGTCAGGTCTCCAGTGTTAAGAGCTTAGTGCTGCTTTTCTAAAGGGTCTTTTCAGAGTCAGAGGAGCTTTTGACGCCCTGCGTGTCTAAGAAGACCTGGGCATGAAAGAGCAGCACTCAATTCTCACACACATGCACCCCTCATCCTTCCCCTCCTCCATCCTCTTTTCTCTCACACTGGACACACACGCACACTCTCACCTACTGTTATACAGTTTCTGAAACTCTTTTGTACGTGCCCTTCTGCCACGAGATTCTTCCCAGGTCCAGCAAACTGGGAGGTTCCTGATATACCAGTGTGTGTGTGTGTGTGTGTGCGTATGTGTGTGTGCATGTGTGTGTGTGTGTGTGTTTGTGTGTGTGTGTGTGTGAGAGAGAGTGTGTCTGTGACTGGGTAAGGGCCGGAGCTGGCAGAGCAGTAAACTAATCATCTTGTTCAAATCCTTTTCGGAGACCTTAATCCTATTAAGTATAAGAATGTGTGAATGGGCAAAGAAGGGAGCTGGAAGGAGTCTAAGAGGAAGAAGGAAGAGAAAGTGAGGACGAGATGGACAGACAGAGAGAAACGTGAATACAGAAGATAACACGGACACTCCCAGAGGGAAGATGGAGGGGTGTTAGGACGGGACAGTCATGGAGAAAGACTTAAATCTGGGACTCTGTGTGCGTGAGTGTGGGTGTGGATCCTTCAGCTAATTCAGGGAGCAATGCCATGAAGTGGACCCCCAAAGATCACACTTCTGTGAGCAATTAGGAGGAGAAAGACCCCCAAAGAAAAGAGAGGAGATGGTGGGGGGGAAGGAGCTGGAGGAGACAATGCAGAGGATTATTGAACACACAGGAGCAAGACTGGCACCTTGGAATGTGGAGGAATGTGTGTGTTTGTGTGTGTGTGTGTGTGTGTGTGTGTGTGTGTGTGTGTGTGTATGTGTGTGTTCGAATCTCCAGGTTCAGAGTTTATCCTGGAAATCTCGGCTTGTAGAATCTAAAAACGACGCGTGCACAACATGACTATAGAAATCGTACAACGTTGCTCTCATTATGCAGAATCACACACACCCTCCCACACACACACACACACACACACACACACACGTCTTTCAGCCTCTCTTTTAAACTAATATTGACTTTGCTCATGAATGACAGATCTGCAGTCTTCCCCTCTTTCCTCGTTTTCCCATCTCATTGTCTGCTCTGCTCATTCCCCATCACGCCTCGCACACATACTTTAAATGCCAGGTATGAGGGTTGCTATGGTTACTGGACCAGGGTGGACACCTAGGGGACATTTTGACTTGATGGAGAGGATGTCCCCTGTGTGTGCGTGACTGCGCCTGTCTGGCAACTGGGATGGCAATCAGCCAGAAGAGTGTGTGTGTGTGTGTGTGTGTGTGTGTGTGTGTGTGTGTGTGTTGCCTCCAAAAGTTGTAACATTACAGAGTGTTCAGTTTACAAAAGCTCTTGTGGTGGCTGCTGTGTTATTTCTGCTTCTGAGGAGTTTTGTTTTGCAGTGTCTCTTCCAAGATGATTGCTTGGTAGAAATGCTACTGTAACTTCTGCCTACTGATTTCCTACATAAATAGCACTTTCCATTCAGCGACCAGAGTGTTTTTTTTTATTCTGTAGTAAGCTCTTAACAAAGCCAGCTGTAAGCTGCTTGCCAAAGCATCTTGTTGCTGAGGAAACGACACACTTAACAGCCATTTCTTATCACATCTATATGAGAAGATTAACTGGTAAAACAACAAAGCTGAAAAAATAAAGATCATGCATGGTATGTCTGTGTGTGTGTGTGTGTGTGTGTGTGTATTAAACCAGACTGATTACGTCGCTTTCCAGCCCAGGGACAGATTAGTCAGCGGTCTGGGACCATGACATCATCAGAAATGTTTACACGTGTAATTATAGACAAGTGAGGAATACATCTGTCGCACACACACACACACACACACACACAGACAGAAGAGGAATGGACAGCGGCTTGCAGTAATACAGTAATTGTATGTGAGGCGAAGCTGAGAAGCACTTAGTAACAGGAACGTGGCTTCCCTCTAAACATCTGAGGATGATATTTAGATATAAAGCTGCCTCGACAGAAAGGGGTGTCCTGGTGTGCACCTGCGGTCCTCAGACTTACGTGTTAGTCTCCGTGGCCTTCTGTGGCCATGTCGGAATACTTTTACAACAGACTTGGTGGGAACAAAAAGTTGAAGGGGGGAAAATGTAACCATGCATAAGAACCGAAGCCGACTGAGCTGCTGTGATAAATTGATAAAATCTGAGTGAAAAGCACAAGAGTTTACTGACAGTGTGCACTGTAAGTTGCCAGGTACCCTGCAGCATCACACTGAAAGAGAATGTTTCAGACGGATTCAATGATGAAAAAATACAAAACACAGGAAGTAATGACAGTAAATGTGCTTAAGAATCAAACACACATTTGTGCGGCTAAAAGCTAGCAGAAAACCTGGATTTGGTTGACCAGCGCCCTCTAGAAGCCATGTTTCTAAACTACTGGAAAGTGACTCAGAGTGGACTTATGTACCTTAGCTTACAATTCAGAAGTCTTTACAGGATCCTTGATGCTTTTGGAAATATAAATATAAAGTATAAGTATAAGTGAAAATAGTGCTGCTTGAATGAGCTGTCTTTGTCATTCACAAGTAAATCTGCAGCTCACACAGCGACAAACTAGAACCTACTGGGCATGCGATGATTGGCCAACAACTGCATTTATCAGCTCAGAGGACTAAATGGTCTTTCTGACTATCACTGTGTTTGTGCTGCTCCAACATCATAGTTCATGTTGTTCCAGGAACACGACTGCAACTGACCAAAAGTCTCACTTCCATCTACCGCCCGTTAGTCTGTTGTCACTGTTGTAGCTGAATGGGTTCAACACGTCTGGGGTGAACTTCCCGTTTGGAATGTACTGTTGTATTACTGACTTATTGTTTTTTCATTAAGTTTTCTTGTTATTGATCTCTTTTTCAGTTTTCTATCAGTTTGGTTAGGTTTGGGTGACAAAAACGCTTGGCTAGGTTTTGGGGAAAAGACTGTTTGGGTTGAAATAAACCCTTTCACAATGTTAACCACGTGTTGGGAAGGATAACTACTTCCATGTGCGTTTTTTTCCGAGTTGCTGTGTGATTGCTCAGCTGCACTGATGGTCCTGGAGCAACAGATACAGCAGATACAATCACTGGCTGGCACGACAGCAGAGTGATGACTAAAGATAATACATAGAAAAAACATAGAAATCTAGTTGTTTTCACAGGAATAAAGAAAATTGACATAATATCTTGTCATAACAGTTATCTCCATCTACGATTGACTCTTTCAGCACGCTCTGCTTGCCAGTTTAAAATATGAAAATCCTCGTAGAGTGCAGTCTGACACAGAGGAAAGATCTCTCTAAAGATTTGTTTTCCCTTATCCACATTAAATATTTTAATCACAGAGAATCTTCATGCAACGGAAGATTTCTAACGTCACTTCTCAGCTCTCCCCCTCCCCTCCATCGATTCCTTCGGTCCTTGCATTTCACTTCCTTACCGGCTCTCTCACCCCTCTTGTCTTAAATCCTCCTTCTCCACCCTTTCTTTCCCTTCCCTCTCCTCTCTTCTCTCTCCCACATCTTCTCCACCCTCCACCGCCCTCCTTTGCCCTGCTCCCTGTGTAATGAGTCTAATCCATCAGCCAGACAGTATTAATCGTATTCCGATAGCAGTGTGTTCACTCGCTGCTCGCTGCTGTCTCCGTCTCTACGAGTCAATAACCCCCAGCTCTAACACCTACACACTGCCTATGACAGTTGTGTGTGTGTGTGTGTGTGTGTGTGTGTGTGTGTGCGCGCGCGCTTGTGTGTTTCTCTGTGTGTGTGAATTTTAAAACCAGCTCAGCACTATGACCAAATTTATTGCAGTCTTTTGCCTGGAAGAGCATCCAAAGCACACAAGAGATGTAGACACAGACACACACACCGCAGCTAAAATGACCACCGCTGGACGCGTTGCCAGACCACTCGGTTGCCACAAACTCTCGGTCAGTGACATCATATCCTTTTCCTGTTTGCCTCTTACAGTGCCTTACAATAATAAATAGTATAGATAAATAGAGAGTGACAGCACATGGACGCGTGTCTGGCTCTATTTGTGTGTGAGTGCCTCAGCCTGCGTTGCCAGGTCAGAAAGTTTTTCACCCACGTCTTTGACCTGATCCACCACAAACTCCATGACCCAATAAGCTAGAGCTGCCTCCTCCCTTCTTGTCTGCCTCCATTCCACTTAAAAAACCCCAACGCCTTACAAATAAAAAAAGAAAAAACGCTCCCACTGCGGGATAATGTATCAATCTGGCGCCCAACGATCCTTTGTCATTTTCAGACTTCGTTCTTCCATCTATTTTTCTCCCCCACAACTCGCTTCATCCATCAGTCGCTGCAGCATTCTCCTGATCGCTCAATCATTGCATCACTCTTTTCATCCATCAATCATTCATTCCTCCTATTCATCTGTCATCCGGCCCCGTCAGTCGACCAGAAGCGGCGGATTAGAAGTAAAACATTTAACTTTGGGGAGAGAGTAGCGAGGCGGTGAGAGCGAGCGTGGCGGGCCTCATCCTGTATGTGCATTATATTAGTCTGATTCCTGCCGTTAAATCGAATTCATTAAAAGCTAAAAGCCCCATCTGCCCCTCCGTGTGGCTCGACGCGGAAAACAAACAACCGCGGATGACATGGAAATAAACAGATAAACAGCTCATAAACAATTTAGCAGCTATGAAATAAAGAGGTCAGTTTTTTTTTTTTCTCTCGCTCTAACAGCACTTTTTAGTGTGATTGACAGCCGAGCCTCAGATGAGACGTTTTGTGGTTGGGGAGTGTTTGTACATCAGGAATGAGGAGTTACGTAGTGAAGCAGTGGAAAGAGGCATAAGATGTGTGTGTGTGTGTGTGTGTGTGTGTGTGTGGCAGCAAAGGACTGCAGTGGCGATGACTTACTCACTCTGGTGTCATTATTCACAGTTTACAAACCATGACAAGACAGGCCAGGATAATCACATACACAGACACACACACACACACAGTCACACACTTACGTTCTCTTTCACAAACACACACACACACGCACATACACACACACACACTGACATACATCTCGTCTTAATTCAGCACAGTGTGCGGTTTTGTCTTTCCTTCCCTGTGTTTACCCAGCAGCTCAGAGTGACAAGCTGGCGAGGGCCTCTTCATGCATGCACGCAGACAGCCAGCCAGACAGACAGACAGACAGACAGCCAGACAGACAGACAGTCAGACAGACAGACAAGACAGACAGATACTAAGCATACATGTAATCGCAGTCTGGATTTTGTTCCTGGCAACGTTTCTTGGCGGGGGGTGTTATATTTATGTACAGTACGCTCATCATGAGGAGGTGGTCGGGGGGTGAAAACTGGAGGGTTAGCGTCCAAACTCCTGTCAGTGGTAAAGTTAAGGCAAGGAAAGCGCTCTGGTCAAGTTCATGGTGGTTTTAATTAAAGGTGAATAAAATAAACATGTCAACCTTGCACTTCAACCCGCTCTTGATCTTTTCTGCATGAAAACATAACACAAAAACACGATTCGTCCCCAACCTGAACGAACAGGTCAACAGACGTCTCCGTCCTCTGCAGGGACTATCAATCAAACTAGCACTGGTTTTTGCAAATCAACTCTTCAAGTGCTTCAGGGTCTCATCACTAAAAGTTTTATCAAACTTAAGCTGAAGCTAAAAAAAACTTGATTAAATGACATCGTCAATGTTAATTTCAGTCTAAATATGAACAATTGGTGAGACTGGCAGATACAATGATAACATTTCCTCATTATTTAATTGGAGATGACATCTGGGCAATATAAATAATTCAAAATGTGATTGTAATTTCTAGTAGACTAAACAAGACACACTGGCGAATACAAAGACAGCAAATGATTACTGATGGATTATTTTCAAAATTGTACTTAAGTCCAGTTCTTAACCAAATGTAAATAGTTACATTCCATCGCAGCTTCTCTGTAACTATAACTTCTTAAATGTGAGTCTTTGCTTGTATGAAGGTATATTCAACATCAGATACTGTAAGACTTTAACCTAAGTACTTTTTATATCAGATACTTTCATTTCAACTGAAGTCATTCAAGTATGACTTTTGGGCACATTTTTACAACATTCCAGAGAAGTTAAACTTTATCGCATCAGAATTTACTGAATAATTCTTTGTCAATTAATTGATTAATCAACACATTTTCAGCTCCGGCGAATGTATCATAGCAATTTATTTCTTCTCCCAGTGAAGAGAGCATTTATCACCAGTGGCTTACTACACACCAGACATTTTGGTGTTTATGAGGGACAGTGCCGACTCTCAGGCTACAGAGGAAGTATAATCAGGTTCTGCAGTGCCCTTTGTTTATTTCAAAAGTGTGTTCTCATCAGCCTCTCCAGCATCGCTTCTTTTTTAAAAGGCCAACTTTTCCATCTCAGTCAACCGTGCAAACTTAAATTAAACACTTATTTGTTTGTTTTCCCTCCAGCTTCTTTCTTTATCATGATTCAAAATGCACAGAAATACCAGTGGATGGAGCTGCGTTTACAGACAGGATGAGGAAGAGCAAGGTCCTCATCATCGGTTCAATAAGCCCAGAGACAGATCACATTTCTCCCGTCAGGCTCTATTAGGATGTGTGTATATCTGTGTGTGTGTGTGTGTTAGAGACAGAAAGTGTTTCCTCCCCTGAGGCCTCTCACTTGAACTCCGTGTGAGAATGAACCTCTTGTCAATCGTCTACTCAGGGCTGTTTAGGGAAATGAGGGATTCATCAGTCAGCCGCTGGGCTCTGTGAGGGCGACGGTTTACAGTATCTGACCCAACACCTGCACAATGCTTTTAGACCAGAGAGAGGAGGGGGGAGAGGGGGAGAGCGAGCAGGAAGATGGAGGGGAGGCGGCCAGAGGGGAGGACAAAAAGATGGAAGAACAACATTTGTTGCCATCAGAAAGAAATCCAAGCACTATTCAGATAAAAAAAAAAGAACAAATTGGCAGAAAGGCATAGTTTCAGCTTTTCTTTTATCACTACTCCTCCTCCTCTCTCTCCTGCTCCAAATCTATTCAAGATGTCTCCAAAGCCCCCCTCCTCACCTCCTCCCTCCCCCAGCCCTCTGTTTGCCAGCTCCTGGCAATCGCAGGCTAGCTGAAATATTCCTCTTCAAATAGTTTCTCTCCGTCAATGTTGTCTTTCTTTCTTTCACCACCGTAGAGGCTCGGGTCACACACACTTGTCACTCTGGACCAGCTGTCCTGCACCATCTGTCCACTGTCCGCTCTGCACACACTCACGCAAACGCACACACACACACACGTTGGCGCTAAAATGCGGCAGTTACTGGCAAAGACGCCATGCCCGAGAACAATTTATGTTTATTGGGCTGTGTCAAAATAAATACAATATCCGACAATGATGGGAGACGACAAAGAGTGAGAGGCGAAAGAGAGGCGAGGAGCGAAGAAGAGAGCAAACACGTCCAAACAAAAGCCGAGATCCATTTCCACACGGCCAGCAGTGAGTATGAGAAGTCATGCATAGTCTGGACTACTTGTACGCTTTCTTCGTCGGTTGTTGGGGCTTTTTGTGTTCTGACCGAAACACCATATGTGTTTAAGTGAACAAAATTACTGTGTATGTGTGCGTGTATGTGTGTGTGTGTGTTCTGCATTCCTATGAGCAGCGGGTTGGAAAGACGGGCCATGAAGGCAAACAGTGTTGGCCATTAAGTCTCCTGGACTCCAGCCAGACAACACACAAACACACACACGCAAATACACATGTGCACGCTCACACATACATATAGGCACACAAGTCATCCGTGAAAAGGAAATTGGTATTGGTGATTGGTTTTAAAGAGATTGATTCCCAGTGACAATACATTTGTTTGTTAAGACAAACTATAACTTCTATTTGACATTAAAATATCACGTCATCGCTCAGTGTTTGTTCACTCTGTACCAGTGGAGAACTGAATCAACTGAAACAATCACAAGTAAAACTACTGAAAGTACAACGTATTCTTCTCAAATGCTACTCAGAGTATTAGTTACTTCTTGAGCACTGATGTTCAATCCATCATCAATAGCAGTCGTTCAATCAAATCTTTAGTCTATATCACTCCCCCCTCCTGCTATCTTTGCTCAGCGGTCATGGCCACCACTACAAACCTGCGCCTGCTGCAGAGGTTTGTGTTTTTGTGTCCGTATGTCAGAGTTTTCGTTGACCTGTCTGTGATCGGATCGCCTTATTGGCAACAAAAACACAGATGAATGTCAATGTCAAGTTGTACTCAGTACTCAGTTATGATTTTATTTTTTTGGTGAAAAAGCACATTTCATGTGATTTTGTGTGCCAGGTTTTGGTTCGACACGTGGGGGGGAAAAGCCAGTTGCATATTAATTCATTCATTTCACATGGTGAAATTTTCATTCATGTGAAAGAAGCCAATAAATGTGTGTAAATGTCCACTTTGCATGTGACATTGTTTTCTTTTCACATGTTTAAATTTCAGTTTGCAGGTGAAAATAGTGTGATGAGACACATGTATTCCTCAGTAATAATAATCTAATACATTATATAAAATGACATTAAGATGTGACAATCCATTCTCCTGCTGAATGAGTACTTTTTACTTTTGATACATTTTACTGACAATACCTTCAGTTTTAAATGCAGGACTTTTTGTAATATTACTTTTACATGATGAAATGATCTGGATTCTTCTTCTTCTTCCTCTACTGTTGATGTCTCACTTTCAAAGCAAACTCTTGTCGAACTGCCAGTACAAGCAACTGTTTCCGTGTGTGCCAAAAAAGCTGCCACCATTGTTCATATAGTCATCCAGACCCCCTGCTCGACTTTAAGAAAACTTGTGAATCAACATGGAATATCAGGCAGATTGTCCAATTCATTTTGTATGATATGCATGTTTTTTGGGTGTTATTTTATTGCTGTGGTCTTTCCTTTTATCACATCCTTAAAAGGCAGCTCTTCTGTAAACCCACACCACGCTGCCTTCGTGGTGTTTGATCCCATACATCCCGACTAGCCGGGGCTGTATTTAGTGCAGCTCATTGCGTTTCCACTGGACAAGTTCAGACATTTCTGCTCTCGCAGACTGAGAGCTGAGTTCAGACCTGAGCGATGCCACTGTTCCATATACTAACCACAGCACAACACGAGCCTGTCCGACCGAAATACGACCTGACGCGCTACAATGTCCACCATGAGTTCTGTGTCCCAAATATAGAGGATGTGTGCAGGTCAGAGCTGAGGAGTGACTTCAGACTGGCTCCATTCCAGCAGATGGGACATAGGGGGCGCTGTGTGAGCAACAACACCTCAGACTGCTGTTTGAAGGCTGCCGCTGTTAGCTAAATTAGATTAGCAGGGTGTGTGTGTGTGTGTGGGTGTGTGTGTGTATGTGGGTGCACCGGGAGTGTCATATTAGTTGGTAATGCATTGAACAGCTGTGAGACACAAACACACACACACACACACACACACACACACACACCTACACCTACACACACACACAGACCAACACACTTACATACACATAAACTGATTAACATTACCAGAATACCAAAATCCAGTCCTGACCTCTAAGAGATTGATTGAGACAGCGACTGTTTTTAAATGCATATGTGTCTGTGCATGTGCGTGTGTGCACCAGCAACACACACAGCATAGGATGTGTGTGTGTGTGTGTGTGTGTGTGTGTGTGTGTGTAATGGAAGAAGTGGACTGATGTAATGAGGCTGTAATAAGGCTGAAGCTTAATCCTGGTGAAGACAGACATGGACCTCTCACCCTTGCCTACACACACACACACACAGCGCGCGCACACACACACACACACGCGCACACACTCACACACATCCTCTGTTTTTCATCTTCCTTCCTACTTGCTTCCCACTCTTTTTTCTTCTCTCCACTTTACCCATTTTTCTTTCCTTCCTTTTCTTTCTATTAACTCCTTCTCCTTCCATCTCCCTTCTTTCCTTCCTGCTCTTCTTTTCCACTCCCGTAATTTCCTCCTCTCTTTTTTATTCCTTTTGATTTGATTTTTCCCACCCATCCTCTTTCTTCCTCCTTCCTTTGGAAATTCCTGCTTTCCCTCTGTCCCACTGCTCCTTTTCCTTCCTTCCTTTCTTTTTTCTTCACATTCCTTCCTTCATCTTTCCCCTACCTCCATCCCACTGGCCTTTAACGTGCTTCGTTTTCATCTAAACCCCCTCTTCTTCAGTCTCACTCATCCTTCTCCATACCTCCTCTCCATTTCCTTCCTCCTCTTTCCTTCCTTAAACTCATCGTTCCTTCTACTTCCCTTCCCCAATCTGTACTACCTGGTCCCTCCTTTCCTTCCTCTGTTCCCCTCTCTCTCTCTGTGAATACCAAAGAGGACGCGCATGCTTCCTTTAAGTCCTCCACATTAAGCAGGGCAATAAAATACCGCACACACACACACACACACACACACACACACAAATGATGTAGTTGAAGCTACTGTGGTTTCTTCTCAATAGTCTAAGTCTATTTCACGCTCCAGACACACAATTTATTGTTCAGTGGTAGCCAGGGCCGGACACATATATACTCTTTCCCTCTCTCACACACACACACAAATTGTTGTGATTTCCTGTCTGGTCCAGGTTTTTGAAGCAGAGGTTGTTTACTGTCTTGGGTTTCACCAAAGGAAAGGATTCCCTTCTTTTACACTTTTTGTGTAATTTTTGGACAAGACCATCGACTGCATTTTGTAATTTTGGGAGTTTTCAAGACAGATAAGGGACAACAGATCTATTAGCTTTTGTCCCTCCACAATAAAATGATAAATAAGAAAATAAATAAATATTAAAATGAAAAGATCTTTAGATTCATGTGATAATTCACGCGTCTGACATTTTAATCTATTTTTTTTTCTTTTCGTGACATAGAAAGAGGGAAAACCACAAAATTACTTATAAAGAACAAGGTGATGTCATTCTATTTTGTCCGTTATTTAGTGGCCTTTTAACCACTTGAACATCAATCATATTGCGACTTCCCATGTCGACACAACAACCTCAGTCCTTTTTTTTTTTCAAAGTAACATAACTTTTTCCCAGGGAAAAACTCCTGTAGCTCAGTCTGTAAGTGATGCGTTTAATGTTTCCAGCAGCAACAGTGGTTTGGTTGGAACAAACAGAGGAACCACTGACGGACATAAAGTGTGTGACCTGCAGGGTGAAACTGGGCATCGCACGCTGGCTAAATTTCATGGAATACTTTTTTCAGGGAACGATTTTGAAAGTGTGTGACTGCGTTGAAAAAGAGAACACACAGTCCGAGAAACCATATACGCGCCGCCCCCATAATGGCTAATTTACTGCATGATTGACAAGTGATCTGCAGGAAGTGCAACAGAGAAAGGGCTACTTCACTTCACTTGAACACAGCACAGACCACTTCGGAGGAAAAATGGTGCAACTTTAACCACATTGGTTATATCCACCGAGCCAGTCTCGGTGGGGCTGGTGGTGGCCGACTGGAGAGGCTGGCGTTGTGACATTGTTTCTCTTTACTGCGGGGGTCTTGGGAGGCCCCAGCTGAGGCCATAGTGAGGCGCTGGAGCGGGCTGCCTGACTAGAAAGAGAGCACTCTAACTACTGACAGGCAGCACTTGAGACAGGCCTGGAAGTGCAGGGGTCCTACTGAGCTATTGTCACCCACCACACAGGTTAACAAGACACTGCGGCAGCCTCTAACCTCTGTCTTTCACGTCTCGCGCACTTTGTCCTCTTGTGTCTCGCACGCACGCCCGCATACATACTCCCCCATCACCTTTTATCTATTTTAATTTTTCCCTCTGTGTCGTTCCTCCCTGCAATTTCTCTTTTTGCAGATAAAGGAGAGAAGACGGAGCGGTGAAAAGGAAAACAATTCACTGGTCAGAAAAAATAAAAGCCATTTCTCACCCACAATAATTACTTTGTTCCCCTTACATATTCCTTTTTTTCATTGAATTGGGCTCTTCCTTTTTTACTCTGCTCTCTCTCTCTCCCCCCTCTTTCTCCTCCTTTCTTTTTTTGCATGTCTCTCGCTCTTTCACTCTCACTCTCTGGTGTATACAACCATTCATAACTCTAGGTTATTATTTCAAAAGGCTTTCAATCCCAGCCCCTTACAGAGGAGACGGCATAAAGAGGCTGCTCCAGGGCAAGCATGCAGACACACACGCATACACACACACACACACACACACACACACACACACAGACATGCAAAACAAACATACAGAAGGAATAACCGCACATGTAAACAAACTCGACAGAACACACACACACATTATCCAGCAAACATTTTTGATAAAAACACACACACCCTGTTCTTCTCAGGTAAATATACAGATGCTAAGTGGTAGCTAAGAGACACCAGTAATTACACACACACACACCGCAGACACACACACACACACACACACACACACACACACACACACACCGCAGACACACACACACACACACACGGGAGGGAAATCCCTTGTTTGTTGAGTTTATTATTCTGTCTTGACTCCATAGATATTAGACTTTTTCCCTCTTTGTAACCTCTGCTGTCCTCTTTCTTCTTCTTTCTGTCTACAGTCCCTCTTCTTCATCTCTCTCTGTTCTTCGTCTTCTCATCTGTCTGACTCTTGTCTGTCAGTCACGCCTGGCTGCCATTCTGTCATCAGTCCCTGTTGCTCTTTCTCTAAAAGCTCTTAACTGCCCTCAGGGCTCAAGTTATAACATTACCTCAATTCCCTCACACACAGACATGCACACACCCACACACACACACACACACACACACACACACACACACACACACACACACACACACACACACACACACACACAGTACAATAATGGAAGAAAGCTGCACAATAGCAGCACTAAGTGAGCAAAGAGCCACTGGACACAGAAAGAGGGAGCATCTTAAAGAGCCCTTCGGGTCTCTCTCCATCTGTCTGTCACACACATAAATAGCAGCTGCGGTTGGATTAGCGTCTTGGACCTCTGGTCAGATCAATAAGCTCCACGATGCATGTGTGCACATGGTGATGTGTTCAAGTGACCTTGAATTAATGAGCGGTTTGGGGGGTAATTAGGAAAATGATTTGAGTTTTACAGCAGGCTGGAATGCGTCGTCAGATCTGTCACACTTTGTTTGTTTTGTGTTTTCCGTTTAATATTAATGGATCCCGGGGAGATAAGTATCTGCTAGACTAGCAAAATAGGCCTCCTAACAAAGCGGAAAATGTCACACTGACTGAATATTAACACATCAGACCGACAGAAACAGACAAATGCACACATTTATATTTAAAATGAGCCTCAATCAACCCAAAATAACACGCCGGTTTCTCCGCACTGCAGCATACCGCTTACTGTGTATGCACGAGAGGCTGTGCATTGTGTGTGTCTGAACCGCATAATAGTTAACTGTATCATAACTTAACCATGGGAAATACCCACTGCACGTTTCAATTATGTGCGCGCTTGTGTGTGTGTGTGTGTGTGTGTGTGTGTGTGTGTGTGTTTATGCACGCGCGTTTGTGTGTGTATGTGCATGCATAAGCGTGGCGGGGCGTTCGGAACTGCTCTATTGATGAGAGAATGAAGTCATTTTTCAATGTGGGGTTAAGCGCTGCATTATTGCCGCCTCATTTGGCTCCTGTGGGCCACCATAGCCCTCCCGTCTGGTCTCCATGGCACAGAGAGAGAACAGAGAGGGGAATGTCCCTGCTTACCAGACTGCAAGTTCATCCATCAGCTCACACACACACACACACACACACACACACACACACATACACGCACGCAAGCACAGGGGCAGGCAATAAGGGCTTATCCCACTCACAGTCAACTTTCCCACAAAGTTGCAACAAATCAAGAGCAGCAGCTCTAAGTCTCCTAAAGCCAGCCAATATCACATTATACGCTAGTTGTGCTTGGGTATACAGAGCTGCACAGAGTGCTGTGCTGCTGCTGTAAAAACCAATTCACCTAAAAGGATAGAGTTTCTGCTACTGCTCCAGTTCAGACAGTCCACAAGGGGCTCAATTGTAAACGAAGGAAATCTTACAGAGTCCATAATGCTACTGAAGGGAAACAGTTTAATTTCTCAGTAGTCTCGTGTTTACTGCTGAGTTTCCTGCCTTGCATACAAACATGTGTGTGTGTGTGTGTGTGTGTGTTGGTGTTCTGTGTGACTGCGCTGAGATTTGTTCGGCATTGAGCAACGTAAGTGTGGACTCGGTCACAAACACTGTAGGGATTGTGTGCAGTAATGGGGTGGGATGAGCAGGCTCAATGTGCACATGTACCTTTGTGTGTGCTTGTTGGGGGGGGGGGGGGGGGGGGCGACTGTGTATGTTGGCTGTTTGAACAAGAGCTGAACGTGAGCCAACCATGTCAGTGAGCATTGTCAGCTCACATAATAACTACATTCCTCCGGTGATATCATACAGACCTGACAGGGATCAGCGTCACCGTAAAGATGGATGAGCCGTCCTCGTCTGTTCACCTTAACTTTGCCAGTTTTCTCGTGCTTAGCAGAGTTCAGTAAAAACATCCTTCTCTCACTTCTCCTCTTCCTTTCTTCCCTCTTTTCTTTCTCCTAATCCCCCCGAGGTCGAGTCTCTCTCCCTCTCTCAGTTTACTGTAAACATCACCATGTATCACTGTCATATCAGCACATTCATCTCCTATAGAGGGCCAGCGTCCCTGCAGTGCACCATTCACCCTCATTCACTCTCTCACGCTGGGCACGGAGTGCATTCACACACACACACACACACACACACACACACACACACACACACACACACACACGCACACACACACACACACACACACACTTTGTGCATGCATAAGCACACACACACACGACACACACACACATATCTACATATGCATGCATGTGCACAGGCGCACACATATAAACTTCGACAATCTATTGTGCTCGGGCTTGTGTGACGTTCCTTGTTTTGTGGAATCCATTTATCATGCGGACACAAAAAGAATATGAGAACACGCAACAAAGCAGCAGCTCTGCATGCACACACACAGTCAAGCTGTTCAACACAGTACATCGCAGCGCACCATGCTTCATCATTAAGGGCAAATTTGATGTTCACGTCAAGTTGGATGACCTTCCTTATTGAGAAGATGGTATTAGTTTATTAAATTATAGTCTAAAAGTAATATTCCCCCCGAGACAAACCTTGTATTAACACTCATTTGGGGAACTATAATAGAATAACATACTTACATGCCCTTTAAACAGTTGTGTAGAGCAACTTTAGCAAAGTCTAAAAGCCCTAAAAACTAGGGATAAATGGGAGCAAGACCTGAATTGTTCTTTTAAATACAAAAAGTGGAAAGCACGTTGTGAGGACTAACAATTTTCATAGAACAGCCACCATAAGATGCAGATCAACACCATGCACAGAAATGTTTTCACACCAGACTCCATGAGATAAATTCATTGTTTTAAGATCTGTGCTCTCGATGCTGAGCAGAGACAGGTTACATTATTCACATGTTGTGGAATTGTTGTGAATTAAAACATTATTGCTGTAAAATATTAGACCTTCCTCAAGAGATGAATGAGTTTGAGCTCAAGGTGCATTTCTTAATAGTAATAAATGTGTTGCTTTGTCATACAAAAATGCGGATCTCCAGCCTCCACGTAGATTAAAGGTATTTTCCTCATTCGTGGTTTAACATTTTTTTTCAAAAATATCGAATGATTACTTGACCCTGGGTGGTCCTCATTCATCTTGGTGACATTACAGGAACTGCACAGCCTTTTCTAAAGCAGGCTTTGTATAATTCTCTTTGTATAATAACGTATTCTTTTAAGTGAATTCAAACCGAGCCCATTTTACGTAGCCCCAAATAATAACATTTGTCTCAGAGCAATATTTGACCCTCTGTCCTTTGATAATCAAGATGAGGGTAAACTCTACGGATAAAAACTAAAACAGACAAGAAAAGAAGAACACGAAAAAAGTATTTATGTGTTAAAAAAAATAGGTTTCCAGAGACTTAAAGGGATTGAGGCAAAGTAAAACAAAGATGTGGAGTGGGATGTCATGGTGGTCGTGGGTTAAGGTGCCGACCATGAACCGCCTGCTGACCTTTGTGTTACGTCACTCCTCCCCTTTTCTTTCCCCTCATTTCCTCTCCTTACTGTTGACTGTTAAAGGCATGAAATGTCCAAACAGCCACTAAAAAAGTACCAGAAACGTATACTAATTAGAGCCGTCACCAGAAAACCTGCACTGCACCTGTCTGGTTGTATTTTATATGTTTTTAAGCCTCCATTTAAAAAAAAAAAAGATGATTTGATCTCAACAAGGCAGGCTGGTTGAAGAGGTGATCTATAACTTACATGACACTCACAGACTGGTGGAGGGGCCCTGTGAGGCCGAGGTGATCCGTTCGGATCCATCTCTACTTCCCCCTGTGTCTATAAAAAGCTTGGTGTCACATAGTGAGATCTCCTGTCTCCTCTCCCAGACTCTCTGACGAGGTGTCAAACCCTTCTCAGCTCCACCTGACACAGAAGCCACATACCAAACATCCTCTTTCCTGCTGGTGTGTATCAGCGGGTGTTCTCACCTTCCTATGTGTGGTTTCTCTGTTTGTCCACTGTGTTAAAGCCCGCTGGTACAGACCGGCACAATCACGGAACACGCATGCTTTAAGACACACACCCAGAGATGGATGGGAAACTCTCTCAGCTCGTTCTGGCCTTCTTGTCACACTGAGAGACATTCGGTTCAGGCCTATTGCACTGACTATCAAAATGCCTCCTGAAATGCTACCATCACACAGCAGCACTCCCGGCAACTGTATTACAGCCATTCAAAGGACACATAACTTTATTAACTCGCACGCAGCATGACACATCTCGAAAAACAGCAGGCCGCGCAGGCTGCCTGCCATCCTGATAACATAACTTTATTAGCCAATCTATTGACACAGTCGCAGACAGCCGACTCACATGCCCAACAAGTTCATTAAGCCGGTTGTGGCTGCCCTTCAAAACAACACAACTTTATTAGTAGCAGCGTTGCCAGGCATGAACACAGCAGTCGTGTCAGCTGCCAAAGAAGAGGGTTTGGGTTACAATATGGAGGGAAAAGAGGAGTAGAAACAGAGCGGGGAAAAGGGCTTTCAACGCATGTTCGGTCAAACATAGGTACACAACGGCCTGGGACCCTTGCTGTTAGAGCTCTCTGCTAATAAAAAAATGTGCAAATGAAAGCTGATAACATCCCACACAGAAAAACAGAGCTTGAAGTAAGCAAACTCAGTGTTGTTTTCCACAAAAAATTACCCTTTTTTTATTTTAAAAGAAGAAGATTTGATTGTATTTCCTGGTGCAAGAAGAACCTAAACAAGTCAACAAGTTTTTCTGAGGTAAGAAGTACAAATAAATATTAATGTTAATAAAGCAATAAAAGAAGCTTATCAAAGTTATATAACACTTATATAGTCGTAATAATGGCAATAAACATCTCGGAAACACTAATTACGTGTTAGAGCCTGATACACAGATATAATGGAGAAAAAAATACCGATATGTCATTAGATATTCACGCATTTATGTAATCAGCCCTAAAATGTGGTTATCAAACACTTGAGATTTCAGTGAATTGAAAGAGAAAACGTACTCGGAATTAAATAATCTTTAGTAATCCTAAACATCTTTTTCTGTATCATAATCTCAGCATATCTGGCAATTTACATATATATCAGGTCCTTTAAATTAAGGACCTTAACATATAATAAAAAGTGATGGCTAAACATGGCTAAATTACAAAGTGTTTGTGCTGTAAATGATATATAATATTCAAAAATCCAACAATTCTTGAATTACTTTTTATACTTTAAAACCTAAAAAAATGAGGATCCCCTGTTTACCTTTAAACCACAGGTGCATCCAAAAAAACAACAAAAGACAGACACACGCACACGCACACACACACACACACACACACACACACACAGTTGGATTCCTTGACTCAGTACCATGTGGCATTTGCTTATTGAACGCTTTCCTCCGGAACACATTCATAATTTATTGAGAGATTGGATATGTCTCCACAAACACACCCACCCCCGGCCCTCCCCTGCCTCCAATCCACCCCCCCATCACCCCGCCCCCACCCCCATCTCTGACAACACCCCTCCTTCTTCACTCGCTGAGAAACAAACACAAAGCAGCAAAGTGTTTTTTTTTTCAAAAGTTGCTCTAACACATTCGATTGAATTCAATCAACACTGACAAAAACTAAAATAAACTGATATCACTTCTGTTTTCTCTTCCTCTGTTCTCTGTCTCTCTCGGGGGATTTCTGAGTAAGTGATGTTACTAATTGACCAATCAGGTTGCACTAACAAGGCTGTCAGACCGTGTTAGGATCATCCGCCAATAGCGGCCCGCTGAGTTGTCTCCCTGGGCAACTGTTAGCCAATGACCTGCAAGAATCTGACTCGGAGCGGTCGCAATCAACCACCAGAAGCTGATATGAAAAATCAAAACACACACACACACACACACACACAGACAAAGACGCACAAACCAGAAGTCGCAGAGTCAAGACTGTTATTTACAAAAGGTGAATAATCATACGTGTGTGTGTGTCTGTGCATGAGTGTGTGTTTGTGTGAGCTCAAAAACCATGTTGCTCAGGAACAAAGACTTTGCTGCCCATTAGTGGTCGAAAGCTTGAGGGCAAGTACACAGACACACACACACACACTGATCTTTGTCCATTTGGATGTCTTTTAAGACCATCTCTGCCTCCGAGCGTGTAAAGAGTCGCAGCAGCCTTTTTATGCCGCCATGTACTCGTCGTCCTCTTTCTGTCTCCATCAGTCTGCGGCTCCTTAACCCCCTTTCCCTCTTTATACCCAAACTGCCTCTCACCATCACTTACAGCCTCTTTCTTGAAACCACTCCTCTGTCTCTTTCTCCTCTCTCTTCACTTTCCCTTCATCTTTCCTCCATTTTGGGACTTTTCTAGAACTTCTTCTCTCCATCTCTCTAACTCGACGCCTCTTTCTCTGCGGTTCGTCCTTGTTTTTCCCTCCTTCAGACCGAAGGGAGACATTAAAGATGAGTGAAAGCTGGTTGCCTCTTTATGCCCAAGCCATGGTCAGTGGAGCCTGTGTGATTAACACACACACAAACACACACACACACACACACACACCCACACACACGCTAACACACACACACACACACACACACACACACACACACACACACACACACGGGCACAGATCCAGCTCCTATCCCACGACCACAGTGGTAATCAAGGCCTGACACACTCACACCCATATGCACGGGCAACTTGTTAGTATGTTAATTTCCAGGGTGCATATGAATGATCATCTGAGCGCAAACAAACACACACAGTGGCCATCTGCTCCACCGGGGTGTGTGTGTGTTAATGTCTGTGTGTGTGTGTGTGTGTGTGTGTGTATGTGTGTTAATGTCTCTGTGTGTGTCCGCATTATTTCTCTCCTTTAAATGTCACCTTTGTCTCGGGAGAGGAAACATTTGCTTCATTGTGAGAAAGATATTCTCCACGAATCAGACACACAGTATACGAGCGCGCGCACACACACACACACACACGCGCACATACTGGCAGTAGGAAAACCAGAGCCCTGGGATCAGCGGAAAAAAAAACTCAGAGCATGACGATAGCTGACATTCCAGGGAATGCTGCAATACCTCATAACACACACACACACACACACACACACACACACACACACTGAAAGAGAAGAAGCTTGTGTAATGGAGACAGATAGAGGGGTAATCCCAATTTCATTTTTCCAGAAGGGTAGTGGATTAGAGAAAGATTAGGACAGTATCATGACAAGATTATGACACACATAGAGCTCTGCTACACTAAGCCCATTGCCCCCTTTTTTCTGTCTTTTGTCTGTGTGTCTGTGTGTGTGTGCGTGTGTGTGTGTGTCAGTGTGTGTGTGCAATTGAGTGAATGAATGCATGTCTGCCTCAATACATTCTACAGGATGAAAACGTGTAGAGCCTGCTGTTAGGCGTATTCCTCAGGGAGAGAACGGACTATTTATGAAGGGAAATATGTGTGTGTGTGTGTGTGTGATGGGGTCTGTGGGGTTCAGATGTATTTCTGATGCTTCATACCACATATGGGTCAGTGCTGCGGCCCCCCTGGGGTGTAGGAGGGGTCAGAAAACGGGGGTTCGGGGATGGGGGCCAGACAAGCACCATCGGAAGTCTTGAATCAATATGTCGAACAGGGTTCACTGAGCTTTTCAGAGACGAGATGCTCACTTGTGGGGGATGAGCCCGGTTCAGTCGCTCGTAAGTGAATCGCAGCGATGATGAGCAAATGGAAGGCGGTTATGAGCAGAGCGGCACACAGACCACCACCGCTGCCGCAGAGCTCCCGACTTGGCTCGCACTGTGTGTGTGTGTGTGTGTGTGTGTGTGTGTGTGTGTGTGTGTGTGTACAGTGACAGCGCAGGCGGCGTGGAGCCGTTAAGTTTATGGGCTATGTGAGAAGGTAGCAGCGAGAGGTCGGACAGTGTGTTGTTATTTTTGGTCTGGGGGTTCTTTGGTAACTAAAGGCCAGACAGACAGAACGACGGACAGAAGGCCAGGCGGGGGGCCGACAGACAGGAGGAAAGTTAAAGGACCAGAACACTAATTTTAGAAAGTTTTAACTTACACATCAAATATCCTTTTTGTAAACATAAACTACACTACACGTTCCTGTTCCAGACATTTACATGCATTTTTGTAGAATATGAAAAACAATTATCTTTGCTTGAGTTGAGCAATTCATCACAGCCAACGTGAAGTTTGTGTTTAATTTTTCATCAAACCTTCGTCATGTTTGATTATACTGTGTGGACTTTTTAAATCAAACTGTAGTCAAACTGCATTTGAGTGATTAGTAAATGGACCACACGCGCGTCACCACTCTTATGATTCTTTAAAAGTGCAAAAAGACTGAAACAATTAGTTGATTGGTAGTTTTGTTTTTATAATATATATTTTCATATGTTGCTAGGGGGAAAACACAGGTGTAAAAACTCATATTAAAGGTGCACTGTGTACTTTTTTTAGACCATTTTTGTTCTCAGCAGAAATCAAAATATTTGCTCTGTTGTTTACAAACCCAAATGTGAACATGTGGATTTAAAGTAAGTTTAATACGTATGTTAGCGTTTCCTTGTATCAAGACGTTTTATAGGCCCGGGAAAAGGTTGCATAGTGAACCTTTATTGATGGCTAGATTCCATTTACCTGCTTCCGTTTCAGGTTCTTGTCTTAATTTCTACACCCTCTGCTCTGTCAACTTATGCCTTTTGTTATAGCAAAAATAAACACTTATATGAATAGGGGAGTATTAGAGGTGACACATACATACAAACACACACACACACATGCACACAAACACTTTTCGGCCTGTTCAACAGCGAATCGGGGAGAAAGAAGGCAAAGATTTGCTCACTATCATTTTCTTTCCTTCAATCAATACCCACTTTAAGTGAGGGCGAGATGAAGGGGGGGAGACGGGTGAGTTAAAAGAACAAAGGGATCGAGCTGTTTGAGACACGGAGAGAGGGATGAAGGATGGGGTTGGCACGGCGAGCGGGGGACATGTTATGACATCAGATGTCGTTAACCAATTAGACGGGGTGTTGCAGGAGAGTGGTTCCAGCAGCCACTAAAAGCCTCTGTGTCACTGACCTCAGGAAGGGAGAATTTAATAACAAACAGTCTCTCCTTTCTCTTTCTTCCCCCCTCATCCTTTTCTTCTGCCGACAGCCACTTCAGTAATGGCCGTCTTTTGTCCTCCCCGAGCTGCCGGACCCTTATTTACGCTGAGCTGAGCAAACCTGCCCATCTGGAGTTAGAAACCTGAGGCCCCGGCTACTTAAACTGTGTGTCAAGACCGCAGACTGTTTGCTGGTTGCTGCTGGGTTTCCACATGACCAGATTAGCAATTAGCTTTAATGAGCCTCGGTCAAAAGGTGAGGGTGCAGAACGATCTCATTCGAGTTTTTGAATTGGAAAAAGGTTAAGAAACACTTGAGCTTAGCTAAAGCAAAGACCTGGAAAAGTGGTGAAGTACTTGCTGAGAGAAGATCGCTGCGGTTCAGTCTGTTTATACTGGGGGAAGATGATATAGACTTCCATGAGGAGAGATTTACAACATGTCGATGTTTCAGCCCATTTCATTACGGAGAGGGGAATCTTTTTCTTTGAAATCCTCTCGCTCATGTAAAAAGACAATCTGTCCCAGAGCTTAGAAGCACTCTCACAAACACACACACAAGTGTAGTTACAGCGCAAGAACAGCTGAGCTTTAGATTGCTCCGAAATCCTCTGTGACCGCGAGTTTGGGCCAGCGGGGTGAAATAAACTTACCACCTGCTACTGGTAGTCCACACACACACATGAACACAAGCACACACACACACACACTGCTCCCTAACATCTGCCTCTGCAGTCCCTTGTGTTTTGCCAACACCGGAAACTTTCCGACTAATAGTCACAGCTCAAGGCAGAGCGTACAGTTTCCCAGCTTTTAATGGCTGTTCGCCTTACATCATTAATGCATATCAATCACCATAAACACACACACACACACATGCGCGCGTGCGCAGAGTGCACACACAGCAGGATTTGTATCATTGAGCTGTGAATAATGGAGCTGAAAGCCTCAGCAGTGAGTATTGAGCTGTTAAAGTTCAGAGAGCGGAGCGATGGAGGCAGAAGAAAGAGAAAGTGATTCAGCAACACTGAGGTGATTACAGGGCCGGACTAAATAAGAGAAACAGCCTTCACCTGTGAAGTAAATACAAATTTACCAAAGCTCATAATCTTTGATGTTTGTTGAGGTGCTGATTGAACAGAATGTTCTTTTTATAGCTGCTGTTTATAATGTTGTCCAGTAAATATACTATCATCTCATGCAGGCCTGTTTTCTTATTTAATGTCGGGTTACTGACAGAGGATGGTGCATCTGCTAATTTGCACAACTTTAGATGGGTAGTGGAGTCTTCAGATTCACGGCTTGGGGTTAATTATATTGTTTTTCTTGATGTGAAAAGACAACACGGAATTAAAAGACATACAAACATAACTTTAGGGCTGAAACTATGACATTTATTTTCATTATTGATTAATCCGCCCATTAATCACTTGGTCTTTAAAGGTGCTATGTGGAGTTTTCTTGAAATTGAAACACAAGTTTTTTACGTTCAGTGTTTTTCACCAAGCTCATTAATGTGCATAGTTGAGGTCCAACAAACATGTTGAATCTTTTCCTTTCTCATACAACATTTACTGCATTGTTAACGTCCTTATTTGCTGGCTTGCAGTTTCCTCCTTCACGTCTTTTAATGGCACATTACTACGCTTTCAACTGTGAGTCGTCAGTACAGCATGAAGCAGGTGAACGCAATGTGTCGATATACAAAACAAACAAAACGGCAAACCACTCCTTTAAATAATTGCTCCACGGCGCTGCTAGTTGTCAAACGCTCCACAGGCCACTTTTAAGGTGCATTTTTTTCCACAATTTCCTGAAGTCCACCCTTATGTCTTTAAACTTTTTGTATTCTCAACTGTATGACATACAAATATTCTGTTTTTGTATCAGGTAAGATAAATAAATTCAGCAATTGTTTAGCACTTTTGTTTGGAAGATTAACTCGATGGGTATCAACCAGTTATCAACTTGGTTTGGAGCCCTGATGAATACATTATGGTTAAAACATGTTGTATTTTTTAATGACCGGTCTTTCAATGTTTAAAAAAAGGAAGGCTTTTTTATGCTCCTTCCTCATGTCGATACTTTTTCCTGTGTGGACTGGCTGGATTGCCTCGGTTTTTGTATTTGTATTTGTAAACACTGTACGGGTCCGAAGCTCTGCAAATACGATCAGCCAGAAGAGTTTTTGATGACCATCCATCCTCAGAAAACCCAAAGGAAATGAAGAACATTTTACTAACAAGTGTAACTGATTACATTAACCCATCATATAATGAGAAATAAAACATAAACTGGACTTCGTCATCTTTGGCACTGATATCACAAAACAAACAAGCCTTTTCTCTTCAGGAATACCGAAGCTGTCTGATTCTGCAGCTACTTATGATGAACCTGATTGAATGTTTACTTCTTTGACTTGTGGTCAAGTTCTGCTTTGGATATAAGAAAGATGTTTGTAATTTAGGTTCCAACATGACCATTCCTCAAGCAGCATGAGTACTGCACTGTAGCCTGTATCTGGACCAATGGGTGGACAGTTTGTAATACATATACACCGACACATACACACACGCAAGTGGTCACGGAGGACAAACAGTGATCAAACGTTCGGCCCCTCTCGTCTGACTCTCTTTCATCTTTGCATGCTAATTAACCTTGACCTGAAACATCCCAGCGTTTAATTGCTGCCATGGAAACGGCTGCCATTTGCAGAAACTGCCCCCCGCTCTCCCCTCACACACCACACGCTCTGTTCAATTATACCCATCCATTCTGCTTGAGTAGAAACAGTCATCACCATCAGCACATCAGATATCACCTGTCTCTGTCTGTTTCTGCACCATCGACTCGCAGAGATGAAGAGGAGCTGCAGGCGGAGAGGAGGAGGGACCCACAAAGAGGCTTTAATGTGAGGAACAGAAATGGGTAAGGAACTGCAGTGGTGGAAAAAGCTCAGATATTATACTTAATTAAATGTTTTAATGCTTTATTTTTCTAAAATGTGTCCATTTGAAAAGTTGAGACGGGAAAAACGTTGTTTGGTTACTAGAAAGCTAGTGATGGGGGTTTAAAAAAAACAAGGAATCTCTCGATTATGGCTCAGTGCTACTATAAAGTATAAAACATAATTGAAAAGCACAAGCTATATATTGATAAGCATGCGCTGTACCTCAAAATTGTACTTGAGTAAATCTACTTAGTTACTTTCCACCACTGCAGATCTGTGCGTTATGCTGACAATTCTTGGCAACACTGAAAATACTTGTTTGCCGAAAGACAAATCTAAACGAGAGCCACTGACGGTAAGAGAAGTCACAGAAGTGAAGACAGAAGCAGAAAAGCATCTTAGTCAAAATGCAGTAAAAGTCAGCCAAGCCAACCCAATGGCTGTGATCCCCTGAGAGCACTGATTGAGGGAAATGAGGCAGGAGATGGAGGCACTGCCATGATTTTTAAAAATGCAGATCCAAAGTATTTTCCTCCGTCTGTCGAACAGCAGCTGCAGACACATGCATATACACTTCGTCCAAACTGCAACACTGAACTTACGAACCCCCTAAAAAACCTACGCTGGACCAGCATGCTTCACACACGCATACACACACACACACACACACACACACACATAAACACACACACACAAACACACACACACACACACACACACACACACACACACACACACACATTGGTCTTGTTACCTGTGGGTTTGGTCTGAACATGCAGGTTGTCAGGCGGTAATGTGTTGTGGTTAATAACCCTTTCCTTTCCTCCCTCCTTTCCTCCCCCTCCATCCCATCACTCCCTCCCTCCTTTCTTGTCCTCCCACTTTCCGTATTCCAGGTGCTGAGGGGTCATGACACACACATTCACACACACACACACACACACACATGCACATCTAACTGCCCCCAAATCACCTGAACCTAGCCTCCGGCTCGCTCAAAGCAAAAACTTGTCTGTGCTGCGGCTGGTTCACTCGGGGCCGCTGTGGATCCTATCCATCTCATTTAAAAGCAGTTTGAAGCCGGTGGCGATCTAGTCCAGTTTAATAAGTGAAATCGGATGTCTTTATGACACTGACACTTTGAATTCTTACCTAAAAAGTCATGTCAAGGGGACAACTGTTATCAAGTGCGATCACCAATTGATTGGTCAGACCAGTCTTTAGAGAATAGATATGTTTGTGTTTCAACACATCGTTATGAAGTAAATGTTGATTGCACAATGTAATGGCTACAGAAAAATGCGACCATTTGCATATGTTGGATACAAACTTTACTTTCATTCTGCAGTTTTGTCCGTCATTAGGTATAGTGTCTCCTGGGAAAATGAAGGCTGACTATTGATCCAGTCCGATTAAAAGCCTGGAACCATTTTGACTTTCACGTCTCCATTATAGAGTAGAGACACATTTTTTTGTTGAATAGAAAAAAAACCTTTAAAAGGAAAGTTCCAACACATCAGTTGGCCGATATTATCCAATGTTATCTTCCTATATTGGCAGATATTTTGGTAGTATAGTATAGTATAGAGTATATTTTTATCAGATTTGGGCTGATATGTAAACTTTTGTCTGATAGACCACAAGGCAGAAAAAGATGCTTGGAGTCACAAGTGTTTGTTAAGCACATCACAAGAAATATACGTATATCAGCAGTATCAATATCAGCATTTTCTACTCCCTAATATTGGTATCGACAACAGCCCCAAACATTTTAAAATCAAACTAACCACCACGTGCAACTGCAACTGGAAGAGTTTTCTGTTCAACAACAGGGGTTATGAGCAGGTATAACAACCACCTTGTCCCCCATTTCTCTCTGACTTCCAGCAAAACAATGGGAACACACATGAGAACCAATGAAAATACACCTTTTTCTATAAAAAGGGGAACTCCATATCTTGCACTGTCCGGTACTGTATAACAGAGATTCAACAAGAACAGACGATATCCTCAGCCTCTCAGATGTCTGGGGAACACCAACTGTTACCTAGCGGGTCACTACGGCAACTCTGACAGGAATCTTATGTGCACTATTGAACACACACACAGTGACAGAAACCCACCCACCCGGAGCGCCGCTTGTAATTATGAGAGCTGTAAAACAGGCTGACATCATAGCCTTGGGTTGCTCATTCTCTTGCTCCCTGTCTTTCAAACTATATTATAGTTACGTGCCTGCGTGCACACGTGTGTGTGTATGTGTGTGTGTGTGCAGAAGTAAACTATCCAGGTGTTTAGGCTGTTGTCTTACTTTCACTGCTGCTTTCTGTTCGTAACCTGTAACAGCCCAGCTCCTCCCAAAACTATAAGCTAAACTCTAGATCCTGCTACAGAAACATCGCTAATCAGCTGCTCCACACACACACACACATACACACACACACACACACACACACACACACACACACACACACACACACACACACCTACACACACACACACACACACACACACAATAACTCCTGACAAAAGTAGAGGACGAGAAGAGGTAAAAATTAAATGAGGGGTAAATTCAAGGCGAGCCTCAGCAGTAAACATAAAGATGGTGTCGTTTTTTAAAGGAGACACAAAAATTGAATGACAATTTGCGAGAAACGAAAGACGGATCTTTACTGAAAGACAAGATGCAGAAAACTCAAGTCACATCAGCAGACAAAACAGCTTGAATGATGAAAGATGTGATCGGCTGGAAATGTTGAAGAAAACAAACTGTTAAAATTCCTCCTTCTCAACTCGTAAATTCGTCCGCCATTGAGCTGTCAGGATGCAGGCTCGCCTAATATCTGACCTCTGACCCAGGAGCAGGAAGAAACCTGCACGCAAACAAACAAACACATTTTTATCCTTCACTCTATCACTCCGTGTCTCCCTCGTCTGTGTCCCTGCAAGCCTGCCAACGGCCCTTAATTGAATTTCTCCGAACGATGAGGATCTGTCTTTGTATTACCGTCGCATTGGAGCTCGTAAAGATTTGCAACGAGGCAGAATGTGCACACACACACACACACAAACAAGGAAGGGGAGAGGGCATGAAGCCCTCTAAGCGTGTGAAATATTTAAGAGGGCCAGTGGTGGTGGTGGTGGTGGTGAGGAGTGATGGTGGTGGGGTTGGGGTGGGGGGACTGTGTTTTGTTTTTGTTAAAAAGTGAAGAGAGAGAGCGAGAGAGAGCTTCAGGAGAACCACAAACCACAAAAGCTCTCCTCCGACTCGGCCCATTTAGGCCCATTTAAAGGCAACACACTTTGAAGAGCGCGAGACTGAAGGACAGGAAAAAAAAAAGAGCGCAGGGCGAGGAGAGGAAGCACATGAGTCCCAGTTATTGTTATTACCAAACAGACGGATGGATGAAGTGTGAGGAGGAAGGAGCGATGCGATACGATCAGAGTCCCAACTTGTCTTTGCATAGTTGAGCTGATCACTCTTTCAGATAGCATCTGTTTTATCCCGCATTACCCAATCTTCCTGGCATCCTCCCTGTGTGTGTGCGTGTGTGCACGAGGGTGTGCGCTCTCCTGCCTGACACTTGCTGAGAGGTCAGAGTTCTTAAGAGCAGCCGTCCAATTACGGGGAGGCATGGTGTTACCGTAGAGATGAGAGAAAACTGTAATTGGATAATGACACATCGGGGTTGGAACCTGTCATTAGACACTCGCGAGGGCGCGCACGCACATACACACTGGAGTATGTGCACATGCACACACACACACACACACACACACACACACACACTAGTGCAGGCTGGGTACCAACCTGTGATTAAAAACCTGCTGATCTATCACCAGCCTGCAGCTACAGACCTACGATGTCACACTTTCCCTCTTTTTATCTCTCTGTCTTTTCACAACTCAGTCATGTGTCATCTCCTCTGACTCTGACAGGAACATTTATTCGGTTGTGTTTTTTTATTATAAATGTATATTTATGATGATGGAATTATTTTTGTAGGTGCAACGTGTAAGAATTGGCCACCACCGCAAAAAAATAGGGCATTGTGTAGTTTCAGTGGCAGCTGAATGCTGCTAACTGGAGTCTGAAAATACATTCGTAATAGGAGCTGCAGTTAGCCAGTTAGCCGTGGAGCAACATGGGCTACCAGGAGAGTGTTGCTGTTTACATCACTAGCAGTTGTTTTGTTTGTATCGCCTCTTCAAGTTCAAAGTGGTATTACCTGACAGGACAGGAAGAGGCTAGCTTATTAGCATTCTACCATCAGTAGAAATATCTGCAACACCATACATAGTAGTCTTTGAAATAACGTCCTCACTCCTCACTTTCTGTGAATAGCTTTTGCTGATCTTTGGATGATTTAAACTGAATTAGACTGAATAGCTTTACTGAAAGTTGTGTATAGCTTAGATGAGTGATAGCACATGAGATGAGGATGTAGGACAAACGTCATTTATAGTCCAGTTAAAACTCATATCAGTCATCAAACAGCTTGAATGATGAAACACGTGATCTGCTGCAATGCTGAGTAAAATAAATTGTGATAATTCCTCTTTCTGAACTCATGTCAGGATGAAGGTGAGCCTAGCTTGTTAGCATGCTAACTTTTGTAAAACTCACTGCAACAAGACACGTTAAACTCTTTGAAATGATGTCAATATTGTTATTTCCTCACATTCTGTTGCTCATTTTAGTAAATCTTTGAATGTTTCGAACTAAAATTCGTGCTAATTGCACCTTTAAAACAGTGGATTCACTCAAAGCGACAGCAGCATTTGTGTTGTCGGCCTGTTTCTGGCTTGGAGTCCTCACATTATGTAAACATAGTGCGTTTTAATGAGCCTGGGTCGCCGTGGTCAGTTCAAACACACTCAGCTTTTGGTGAAATAATGTGAGAGGCTCTAAACTTGCGAGGAACATCTCTGGGAGGAATCACTGGTCAGCTCCCAGTTTCCTCTCTTGGGTTCTACTGCATCATTACCCTGGATGAGGGTCTTGCATAAGCCTCTCCAAACCAATGTGTTAGGGGAGAGATGGGCAGGGGAGTGAATTGGGAGGGGGGGTGTAGGCAAGAAAGAGTATGAGAGGGAAAAGACTGAAGAGAAAGGTGCTGGAGAGAGAAAAGGAAGATAATAGAGGAGCGGGGAGAGAGAGAGAGACAAGGAGGGGAAGAAAATGGGGCTGCGAAAAAAAGACCAAGCGAGCAGGAGAGGCAGAGAGGGAGGGCCGAGAGGTTTTCTTTTGTGGTGGTTGGAGAGTGACAGGGGTGCCAATAGAGTGGCCAGCGATGACGGTCCCACTGGAGAATGCCGGCTATGCCAGTGGAGTGGCACTAATGGAGCCAGAGAGGGGATGCAGTTGCCTGCCCCGGAGGAGGGATATTGTGCAACTGGACAAGGCGGCTTGACACGGAGCCAAGATGGAGGATTAGAGGGGAGGGAGGGAGGCACCCAGGGCAGAGAAAGACAGCGATGTTAGGTCTGCTGACTGATTGACATAAACTGAAACCTCTCTGTTTTCCATTTGACTGGTGAGACTCTGTGACTGTGCAAAGTTTCTAGTTTTTGTCCTCTTGTCCTATATTACACTTGGCATCCAGAGAGCAGTGTCTCTGTGGATTAGCATTAATAAGTACAGTTTTCCCCTTAAATACTCCTCATTCCAAGAGGTGGCAGTATCATATGCACAGTTTCATCATGTCATCTTTGTTGAAGCAACATGATGTTTACAGTGAGCTACATTTTCAGTCCAAAGTCAGAAGTAGACCTGTTCCAGAAGTTCTGCGTATCTTGACCAAAACTCGACCTGGAACGTATTTGGTATTGTTGGAAACTTTTGAAAGGTTTTATGTGCCAAAGTTGGTTACGAGCTCTTATAACCATAGAAGTGGATGTAGCCTTGCTGTCAGAAGGCCAAAATGAAAGTGCTGTAAACATGCATTCTGTCTAATTGCCAGCTGGTGAAGACTCCACTGGTTCCAATACCATCTTTGATTGTATGTAAGCTTATGAAAAAATGACCCTACCTTTCACTTGACTTATTCAAATTTCCCTAATAAGTTTATGGTCTCAATTGCTCTTCAATACAGCATGATGTCAACTGTTTAAATTATAGTCCTGTTTAGGTTAAAATAGACGATAAAGCAGGCTCTGCTTTTGGATGTGGCCTCGCTACCATGGCGACCTTTCAGTCAGGACAGAAGCGTAGTAATGCGTATCTGTGGCACTGTGTGCATTTAAACAGCTGCAAACTTGTTTTTTGGGGTGTTTCTGAGTTTTCGTCTCAGAACTTCGACCTCTCTTTGACCTGTTTTCAGTGCACGGGATTTATTTTTCACATTTCTTGTTCAGCATTTGGTCAGTTTGGTTTAAGCCTGTTTTTTCATTCCCAAAATGAACATCCCGTGTGGGCGTTCACACATGACTTAATGTAATTTTAATGTAAGGTTTCTTTTATACATTCTAGGCTCCTCCCCAGGTCCACACTGTCATCCACATATGAAAAAAAACAAGATGGCTAAGTCCCAAGTGCCAAAACCTTTAATTTGTCAAATTAATGGCATAAACAACCTCCGCTTGTTAAGGGGTGAATTCCTCATAACTTGCTTCCTCATCACTCTACAGAGAGCATGCACACACACACACACACACACACACACACACACACACACACACACACACACACACACACACACACACCAACAACACTCATTTACATGGATGCACACAGCAAGCAGGGGTCAATATTGCTGAGTAGCTGTGATTGGGGTGAGTAGAGGAGCGTTGCATGATGAATTGTCCTGATTACTCCATAATCCCTCCCATAATTCACCGACCAGGCCGACTCATCCATCAATACAGGGCATGGATCCATACCTGCAGATACCCTGGAGAGACAAACCTCTGCAGATGGAAGAAGGAGGGCAACACAGAGTGAAAAGGAAAAAAAGAGGGAAGAAACCTACATCCTGCTGGTTCTCAGGCACGAAAACGCCGCCGTTCACGTCATATTATTAAGTTAATCACTGGGGGTTAAAGCGAACGAGAGGAGGAGAGGAAGTGGACTTAAAAAGACGCGAGGGGAGCGGAGAGGATGATTTAGCTGCTTTGTTGGGGGGCATTACCGCACACGGTGACCCTTAATCACACACAAGCAAGGCGAGGAAAAGCTTTGATGATGCAGAAGACCTCACACACACATAGATTCACACACACTCCTCTATCGTAACTACCTGCTTCCAGGTAAGCTCTTCCTGGCGTTGGGTAGGTATGTAACCCCCCCTTCCAATAATCCACACTCAGGTTACGGTACGCACACACACGCGCACACACAGGCACACACACAAACACACACACACACACACACCTGGGCACTTCTTTCTGACAGACATGCTGGCTCCAGGCTTCAGGCTACCTGCCATCTACAGTAAGTACTGACATACCTCTCTCCTTTCTCCTTTCCACATGACTCTCTCCCCTCTAGCTCTCCTCCTTTCTTTACTTTCTCTGTCCCTCACTTTCTACTTTGCTCTGCTTTTTTCCCCCTCCTTTTCTTTTCACAGCTAGCTCACGACGGATAAAACGCTGCTGTCTTCACCTCAGTAAAAATTCCTCCCTGCTCTTTTTTTCCACACCATTTAAGAGAGCAAACACATCTCTAATCTTTCCTTTAAATACCCTTCATTCATCCTGTCTGTATCCACCCCTCCGCTCTCTGTCTCTTTTTCCAGGCGTAACTCTCTACAGCCCCGTTCTGTAATCTGATGGGCAGAGCAGCGCCGTCACTGCTGGCATGTCCATTATCCTGCAGATCTCATCGGTTGACACCGATGCTCCCTGACCTTTCACCTGTGAGCTCTGACCTCTGACACTCACACACCTCGGGCGACAGGTGATTAATTGGGCTGCGTTCAAGAGACCAGCCTGACAAACATATAAAACAACGTGCATTTGTGTGGAGATAATTAGCCTTTAAAAACTTGACATCTAATATATTCAGTTTTTAATTTTTAATGCTCAGAATTTTTACGGAAATTAAAATCAAGGTTTCCTCAGTTGAATTTTGAAAGTATTTTTAAAAATGTTTTAGAGACACTTTATAATGTTTTTATGACTAAAAATTGGATTAAGGCTACAGCAATTCCTTTCACTGCAAAATAGATGTTCTAGTCTGAAAAATAGATATTTTGTTCCCCCCCAAAATCTCTATCTGTTGTTTCCAACATGTACAATTTGAAGCAGTTTTCTTGTTTGAGGAATTTTATATACTTAATCTTCATCTTGCATTTTTGGGGTTATATGTTCATGGCTGAATGCACTTACTGTAACTCGCTTCCAGTGTTGCATAAAGTCAAGTTACACTTGAGTCAAAGTGAGTTAAAATGTTACTTGGGTAAAAATGAAAGTCACCCATACAAATACTTGAGTAATAGTCTTAAAGTCTCTGATATTAACTGCACTTTCTTATCAAACGTACAAGTAAAAGTAAATTAAAGATTTATTTACCTGTATATAGAGTATGTAACGTACTGTACTGTACTCATCATTGACCTGGCTGATTATTCAAGCTGATATTCAGCATATTTCTGTTTATCGGAATCAGTGTTTTTTTTTTTTATCTGATTGTTGATCAGTTAATTAATTTGAAAATGTGATACTTTGGCTCTAATGCAGTGTGTGATTTGCAAAGTAATTAGTAACTGAAGTTATAAAAACAAAAGTAGTGGAGTAAAAGTAAAATATTCATCTCCATCATGTAGTGGAGTTAAAGTATAAAATAATAATAAATAAAAGAAATGGAAATACTCAAATAAGGTACCTAAAATTTGAGCCTAAGCGCATAACGATGCAATGAAATATGCGCAAAGATTTAGATAGGATGTTACAAACATTTAGTTCAAATAAATTTACTCATATTCTCTTCTGAAGTAGCCTTGTACATGCATATTTTTATATTTTAAACCACCTTCACTAACTTCCGCATCAAAGTGACAAACAAATGAATGCATCCATAACGATAATACAATATTATCATTTCTGAAATATGCTATTCCACTTAGTGTTTTTACTTTGTGTACTTTGAGTGTAAGACTATAACACTTTGACATGACTTTTCCTTGCCATAGAGTATTTCTACACGGTGGTATTGCAACTTTTTCTTTGGTTATTTATGATAAGTATTAGATACAGCAATAAGAGAAAATATAAAAGGAACATTAATCCTTTTAATAAACAGTCTCTGCCACATTCCAAAGATCACATCAGGTCAGATTTAATTTTGTTGTCATTGCTCGACAAAGTGAGTTAGTGCTGGAACAAACAAATGGAGGAGAGGATACTCAACTTGGAACAAAGAACAAAGGAAGGAGGACTTTGAGTTATGTGTGTTAGCACAATTATGTTTTCCCCTTGAATAAAGAGTTTTTGATTTAATGTTTTTATGTTATGTTGCCATGTTGTTGTTGCCAAAGCACAGCTGTGATACGTCTGTAGTCTTTGTTCAGAGGGGACAGTGGACTCTTCTGCAGACTCTCTGGAGCTGGAGTCTGTCCCCTGATTAAAACAGGGACCACACAAAATCACAAAGACCTCGCAAACACACCCCGAACTACAGTCTCCAAAATGACTCTAAAACTGAAACAACACCTTTGAAACCAAAAACCAAACATACCAATATTTCAAAAATTTAAGATTTATACAAGTTGTGTTATATTTAGCAAGGTGTACCTAATAAACTGCCAGTGTTCTGCTATTCTTTGTATGACTGTTTTCCAGTTAAAATAAATAAAGGTCACACACACGCAAACACACACACTTCCTGGGCCCATTCAGAAACAAGTTAGCTCTAGCTGTGGTACAAGTCAAGCAGGGCGTTTCATATCTTTACATTCTGTCTGAATAACATAATCTTTTGTACCGGTGCCCTCTGAATAATGCCAGTTAGGCTTTGGCAAGCCCTCTCCGGATCACTCCAGAATGAATTACAGCATTGTGTTGGGATCTGAATGGCCAAATCACTTCTTAGGAATGAGTGGCCTTGAGCGATTCAGATAGGCTGTCATGTGATTCATACGATGGCAAGCGAGTGAGTCACTGACACTCAACACCTCAACACTGTTGTAACTGTCGGTTTCGCACTCGAGGTGATTCATAATGTGTACACAGAAGACACGGACAACATGCCAGAAAACACACAAACTGGACCGCGAGACTGGAAAATCAACACACGATCCCCATTTTGCCGTTTGGGCTGGATATGATCTGTGTGATCCAAGAGTCCGAACGAAAGCATTCTCTGGGACAATATGTCTCTGTGTACGCTGAAAAGATCTGAAAAGAGCCATTTTCTTGTGTGTGTGTGTGAGAGAGTTTTTATATCTGTTAAAGTGCATTCAGAGAAACCGGAGGGGGCAGGAAATATTGCTGAATGGTAAAGCGATGTGTTTGTGCCAGTGTGTTTGTGTGTGTGGGTGTGTGTGTGTGTGTGTGTGTGTGTGTGTGTGTGTGTGTGTGTGGGGGGGGGGGGGGGGGGGGGGGGGGGTGGGTGTTGTTAGATAGAAAGAAAGAAAGAAAGAAAGAAGGAGGGAGTGAGAGGAACAGAGAGAGAGAAAGAGAGAGAGAGAGGCCCATCTACAGACGCCTTGGGCTGCAAAGGCTTAACTTCATTTCCTTGGACAGACATTTCGGCAGATATTTGCATATCCTATGTACACAAAGTCAGTGGCCGACTATCTTGCTACCAGCTAGATACTGATCTTTAAGAAGGCTGCACCCCCAAAACCCAAATACTCCCCTTTAACATACAGTGGATTAACCAGAAGCAGGAGTTTAGTTTTATCCTGTTACCCTCCTCGCGGACATCATGAAAAGACAGAATGGCCTTGATATAACTGCAGAATAGAAAAAAAGGGTTCAGGCACAGCTTCTACTTGCAAGGTGCACAGAGGCTGCAAGCAGACGCAGAAGATCAAAATTCCAGCAAGACTTAGTTGTAATCTTAGCGCGGAGACCAACTTCATCATGAGACTGACATGTTTCTGCCTGTGGCCCTTCAACAGGCCTGTCACACTACACTTTACAAAAGGAAGTCTCAATAAGTCTGTGAGGCAAAGTAATATCACACAACCACACAAAGAGTTAAGTATTACATTTTAACTTTGTAAAAACTGACATTTACAGGGTATCAAACTTGAAAAGCACTTTTTTGGGTAAAAGATGTCCTCTTTTTGGATTTCCTAACATCCAACCTACAACCACCTCTAAGTAGGGATGGATCGTTATTCAGAATTATTTTGGCGATTATCAGGATAGGCCTGGCTTTTGTTGAATTAATGTAGGTGACACATACTCATTTTGTCAGTACATTGTAGAAATTTTACAGTTCATAAGAAAGCTGATATTTGAGTGTCACTTGCAACTCATTCAAATTTGACTCTGTAGGACTGTAGGTCGGGCTGGCCACCATTTATTTACCCTCATACTGAAATAATTTAATAGTTTTTTGGAAAGTGTTATGTGAAGAACCAGACGGAGGCCACAATGTCCTACATGCTACAATTGATTCATTCCAGGATAATAAAAAAAACCTCCCTGCATGCAACAGCTGTTACAAGTTTAATTTGTCATGATTTCTGTTAATGAGAGGGAGGAGATCCCCCCCCCCCCCCCCCCCCCCCCCCCCCCCCCCTATAAATCACCTCCTGCTTAGATCTCCTGACTGGAACATTCTTCACCTTTGACCGCCGCGGGACTCAGAGGTCGTCGTCACTGTGGCAACTAAACCGCCCAATGCTCTCTGTCTTAATTAAAAAGCATTATTTACTCAGAGAAAATTTCATTTTCTCTACCTCTGACCCCTCTCTTCCTTCCCCTTTCTCCTCCCTCCGTGTTAGTTAACTGTCGACACGCTGGGAAAGCCCACATCTTCTGCGCTCTTGTGACGCATTGTGTGAGCCTGTCGTCGTCTCGGCCGAGGTGGTACGTATTTACGTGTGTGTCTGTGTGTGTGTGTGTGTGTGTTAAGCTCTCACAGAAGACAAAGCCACAACCTTGGAGGCTGCTAAGCAACAATGCTGCCTGGTAAAGCCTCATCAGGGCACCGTTTAGCAGAGGATTAGGGACTATTACGCACACATAAACACACACACACACACACACACACACACCAAAAACGTAGCCTCATCAACTCATTAATTCAAACCCCATACCGCTTTAACTCAGGTTCAGTGTGTGTGTGTGTGTGTGTGTGGGTGGGACCTGAAGTTCAGTCATTCAGCTCTCAATCATGTTGACTCTCCTTCTCTGTGGAATGATGATGAAGGACTGTGGCACAAATAACCTTCTCCATCTCTTCATCTCGAGCAAATTAACACAGCAGAGCCAAACTTTTGAGACAAATGCACCTTTCGAAACACACACACACACACACACACACACACACACAAAGAGACACACGGTGATAAAGCGACCTGGAAAACTGTTGCTGCGGGACACAAGCAGCAAAATAGCACACGCGCAGTCACACATAAACTAACACTGTCCCATCAATCTGGCCTCACAGTCAAGCATAACCAGACTTTTCAGCTGTGAAAGCAGTGACCCATTCTGTTATCCTCCCATCACCCCATCCCTTCATCAACGCCTCTTTCATCTCATCCTCTTTCATCTGATTTCTGTCCAGTGAACAGGGGAAGGGAGAGAGAGAAAGAGCTGGCACGGAGAAGGGAGAGGAGAGTCGAGGAAATGCCGCACAAATGTATTTGTCCACCTTTTGAAAAAAATACAAAGTCAGCCAAGAGTTTGCATTAGGCATCAAAACTTGGAGACAGTGGAGGCAAATAAATTAGATGGTAAATAGAATGTATTAAAAGAAAAGGAGAAATCATGGTAAACAAAAAGATATGAGTTATAACACAGCGACAATTAGGTCTGCAATGTTAACTGAAATAATGTCAAAACTGCAATAAATGCAATATCCATAATCACAAGATTTGATTGAGGTAAAATGTGTGACAAAACAGCATTATAACGAGATACTGTGGTGCTGCTACAGATGCACAGATGATCTGGCCTACAAATCTTGCTCTCCAGACCCCAACAAATGTCACATCATCATGATTTTAATAGTAACTTGTGAAAGCAGTAGTGAATCCTATCCCAATCATAATATCTCCCAAACTGATCGCATTATGATTTTCTACCATATCGAGCGGCCCTGACGACAATATAGTAACAGAAAAAACACATAAATGGGGCCAAATTAAAACATGAAGCAGGGAAAGAAAGATAGATGCATATTTATATCTAAAGCTGATTAAAGTAAGCAAGTTTGAAGGGACGACTTTTCCCTTCTTGCAATTCTTAGTGGTATTATTGGTGGTCACATTCTCCTTGGAGTAGCAGCGCTACCAATAGCTTGTTTTATATGTGTTCAGCCTCCAAAATGATAATTAAGTTGAATCAACGCCTTTCTGTAAACATTTAAAGTTCATGAAATCTGAAAGTAATAATTGCAGGACAGTATTAGACTGCATTAGCTTGTGGCTAATAAACCGAGTGTAGGTATCGATGTGCAGGTTTGTCGGTGGTATGATGTCACCTTCGTCTTCAGCTGCTGTTCACTCATTCACTGCTGAATTATTAAGTTGATGGCGAGCAGTCAATTGAGTTTGCAGACAGTTATGAGTCATCACGTGGCGTCATTGCCACAGCTGTAGAGTCGCACAACATACATCCATAAAATGCAACACAATGCATTGTGGGAGGTAAGTAGAGAGGAGGGTTCGTGCCACTGACACAAAATCTTGGCAGTGCATAAATTTCACACTTGGAAACCATAAAAAAATATGGCGGAGGGAGCACTGTGTCATAAATAAGGAGTGATTTTCTTTTTAACTTTGCTGCTTATCTTTCACATTTCTGTGGTTATGTGTAAAGGGTAACACATTTTTTGGGGCGTACTACTGCTTATATGAAAAAAGAAGAAGAAAGTTTTTTGTGGTTAAAGAAGAAGCTGCATGTAATCTGATAAATTGCCCCCAATGATGTCACTCAGTGTCTAAGTTGCATTGTGGGTAATGTGGCAATCAGGTTTTGAAGAAAAGGAGGAAGACTACACGAATTAAAAAAAGGAGTGCAATGCTTGAAACAAGAGCAGTGGACTGCTTTTAAAAACCAACATTACCAACAATGCAACTTGGCTAACGAGTGACATCACTGGAGGACATTTTTTTAACATACACAGTAGCACTCCTGAAGTCCCATAAACACACTTAAATGTGTAACATTGTTGAAGTTACCCTTTAAAAACAAACAGGTGAACAGAATTCAGACAGACATCTGTGTTTTCTTGTGTTTCAACTAAAATAAATGACACACCTCATACAGCAGTTTAATTTAGCCCTCAAAGCACTTAACCAAAATACTCTCTCTCTCTCTCTGTCTCTCTCTCTCACACACACACACACACACACACACACACACACACACACACACATACATACACACACGTACACAGATTTTCCAAGCCCCGAAAAAGTGAAAACATAATGTTCATAATAGCAGGTTGAGCAAGTGTTCATTTATAGCCGGACTGTTGCAAGAACCGAAGTTGGTCCAGTTCACACATACCTACTGACCTCCATATAAAACTTAACAAGATTCCACTTCACAGGCTCTTGAGGGTTTTCTTGTTGTGTTTTCTAAAAATACAAACACACTACAGGGGCCGTAGTAAGATTTAATATTGACCAACCAGCCCTAAATACTATTTGCTTCGGCTCCGTGGTTGTTGGTTCATTCTGAACGACTTCCATACGTCTGACAAATCAGCATGCAGCTTTGTGGCCGCAACGGCGCCAGCTCGGCAGTTTCTTTCAACGCTGTTTAAGACATTTTTCTGTTGATTCTCAGAGTTATGTTTCTTTCCCTGTGGACTTTATATCATACTACAGTGTATATCACTAGAGAAAAAAAGCAATTACAACATGACATTTGCTGAATAAAGTGAAGATGTGCATCCAAGAAGACAAATACACCTGGAGAGAGACACACACACACACGGAGAGGGCGCTTGTCTGCGACAGCTGAGCAGAGAGCAGTATATCCGAGTTGTATTTTTACCTCGGCCCACACGCTGAGCAGGATGCCAACTCTTGGCCTTGAGAAACTCTCTCTCTCTCAAACACACACACACACACACACACAGTGGCAGAAACACAGACGCACATGCAGACACACACCCTTAGACACGACAGGTCAAGCCCAGCCAACCACCGTAGCAGCCGCAGAACATAAACAACTTTCACACACTCTCTGAATCATCTGAGCGTTTCAATATTGTCTTAGATAAATATATTCAGCCGCACATATAAATACACGCAACCATAATTATTCCCTGGGACCGCGAACGACCATGACGGGAAGTCAGTTCCCACAGTTTCAGCAGCGTCGCAGCCCAGCCCTACAGTCCTGGAAATCCACAGCTCGGTTTACAGTACAGACGATCGGGGCTGTGAGTGAAGGCCGGAAGGTGGAAGGTGCCCGACGACAACAAACACAGCAGCTCGCTGGTTTGTGGACGTCTATGTTCTGTGACTGAAACTGTGAAACACAAAATGTAACCTCAGAAGAGAAACCTGTTCCTATGTTTTGCTGCTTATACCTCCCTTTGGTCCCTCTTCTCCATCCTCACACACACACACACGCACACACACACACACACACACTCTCTCTCTCCCAGTGGGCAGCAGCTGTTGGAGTGCTAATCTCCATTAGCTACTGAACTGGCTTGTATGGAGAGGGCCACATAAAATCTGTTCTCTCACTCCTCTCACTCCCTCATCTCGGTGAAACACCACAGCTGCATCATTTCTTTCTCTACCCTCCAATGTCTGCAACATATTTCACCGAGTCACAGTTGACGACCTGTACGAGCTTGTGGTGGTGATATACTCGAAAAAAACACACAATCTTGGGCCTTCGCTGCTTTGCTCTCATTAAACCAAAATGCATGAGAAAACAAACAATTTACAATGCGGAATCATTGAGTGGCGGATAGAAAAAAGAGAAATCAAAACAGGACTTACAGTCTGTAGAGCTTCGTCGTTCCCAGGAAAAGCAGCTCGGGGAAGACAGCCAGATTATTCCGATTCAGGCGCCTGGAAAAACACGGCATAAATTAGGGAATAAGCTCTACCTAGCCCCGTCCAGACAGTGTGGCTGAGGCGGTTACATGTGTGTATAATTTGCTTTTCTAAAGTGAGATTTGTGTTTCCTGATCCTCATATCAAATGATGTTATGGTATTTTGATTGTAATGCAATTCAGCACAGTTGAAAAGGAAGCATGGGAGAGAGTGAAGATTGATGGAGACACAAAACACACACATGTTTAAAAACACACTCCGGGTTACCCCTGATTTAAGGGGTACAACATGGCTGCCAGACAAACAGTGAACTCGAGAAGGACGAAGGGGAAGGCAGGGGGAGGAAGACGAGAGACGGGGTTCGGATGAAGGGAAATCAGGGGGGAGGAGGGGGGCACTTTTTTTTTTGCCACAAAGGCGGAGGAGAGGAGATGATGTGGGAAAAACAAACAGGCAGTCTGGCTGGACTACCGAATGTGTGAAAAGGACCCCACTGAGTAAACAAGGCCCTCACAGGGGAAGAACTCACAACAACCTGTCATCACACACACACACACACACACACACACACACACACACACACACACAGAGGAGTTGAGAGAACTCGGGTGAGTTTAATAATCTGGGTGCGATCATTTAACCCTGGTTGAGTGGAGTGAAGAGGTTTGTGTGCCTGTGTGTGTTAGTGTGTGTGTGTGTGTGCCTCAATGTGAGTCAGAGGAGAGCAACTGAGTGACACAATGAGAGACAGGCTGCTGAAACAGTTTAACCCTGACACACACACACACACACACACACACACACATTGACAGGCCCAGCGACGGATGCTGTGCTGGCTGCTACTGGAGGAGAATGAAGAGAAGGAGGCCGAGTGAAGAAAGAGTTGACTTTTAAACTAGCGAGAAAAGTGCAGAAGTCCTGACTAACAATTCAAAGTTTGCATGATTCACACACATAAACGCATGTGTATCCCAGAGAAGCCACAAACTTTACTCAAGCACCCAAAAAAACAACTCCATTCAAAGCTCTCTCTTCAAGTCTCTGAATGACTTCTTCCTCTTAACCCTCGTCTTTCACCTCTTTTCGCTTCACTATAACCTGCCTTGACTTAAATAACGTCACCCCCTCAGCGTCCATCCTCCACCCCACAAGTGCACAAATATGTGAACGCGCCGGCGCACATGCATGCACACCCACACTCCACAGTTACATCAGAGGGCCGCTTAAATATTTAACATCCCCGCAGAAATGATGTTTCTAAATTATTCACTCCTCTTCCGTTAACGCTGGGCTCCGGCGGCTAAGAGCCCCACGTGGTCCCGCCGAGGGGCCCACTCCTCCTGCAGGTCCTGTCCAGCCATGAGCACCCGTTAGTGGGCTAGACCTCCCTTGGGTGAGGTGCACGGACTGGTGCTGGAGGTGGGGAGGAGGGAGGAGGACAGAGGGGGGCTATGAGCTCATCCTCTTAAAATAGATGCAATGCTGTCAGACTAGGAGACGGAGAGAATGAAGTACAGGATCAGAAGCAGTCTGCTTCCTCTCAGGTGGTTAAATGCACTTTGATTAATTTGTTCTTAATGTAAGTAGCTGTCATTTTATATTGTTAACCTATTATTATTATCATATCATCAGCTTATATGTTACATCTTGCGCAGTTTATGTCATGAATGTAACAGGAGAAGGCTGGAGTATTCATTTTATGACCGAGTGTCGTCATGCACTCTGCGTTGTTTTCACGCTGTAATGTTGTAAAATGCATCACAAAGGACGCAGAGTAAACTGGGTCTGTCTGAGGGACTGCAGAACAGCATTCATGTTACAACTACCTCAGCCAATAAATCAGTTCAAGAAGCTATAAGCCTGATGAAGTCACATGTTCAGCTTCAGCTAGACTTTGATTCATCTGCTGATTATTTGTATGACTGATTGTCTGATCTGTAAAATGTCAGAAAATGAATCACCCGGTGTGACGTCTTCAAATTACCTGTCTGACAGTGAAAATCCTAAATATATTCAACTGACATTGATATATCAAAAAAAAAAAAGAAAAAAAAAAGAAAAGAAAAAAGCTGCACAATCTCATATTTCCAAGATGGAACCAGAAAGTGTTCAATATTTTTTCTTGGTAAATTACTTTCAAACCCTAAAATTGTTGTTGATTCATTTTCTGTCACTTGGCTGATCGTTTCAAGTCTCCCTGACAAACATCCTGAAGAAGGCAAGACGGAGCAAAATGCTCAACTAAAAATAAAAAAGCTGGCATCATTGTTGAGTGTCAGAATCTAAAGTGGAAATAGAATGTCCCCTGCCACTGTCACAAAAACAACCAGATCACTTTGTTGTTTGACTTTTTTGTCAACTAGCAATACACAACAACCGACAAAATGTCAGTTAATTCGTTTATTTAGTTTATGATGGAGACATGAAAGCAGATGGAAATGGTGCCATGCTGCCAGCCTGTAGGCATCACTAGTCATCCTGTCAGTGAAAGCAGCGTTCATAGGAAACCAATCTAAACACTGATGGTGTCCCTATTTTATTGGCACTCTACAGTACAAGCAACATTTACCTCATAATGATCGGTTAAAGCAAAAACCTTTCATGTTGTCAGTTTAACTTGACATTTACTGAACTATAAACTATCACCTTGTGGAAACTTGAGTTACAGGGAACATCAGATACCAACAAACCGTAAACATTTTTATCAATTTATCAAAGCTGAGCACTACACATGTATTTCAGTATAGGCACTAGGCATGGGGGATTTTTTTTATATCATAATATTGTTCTATCCAAATATCACAATAGCGATAATATCATATAATTTGTTGGTATTCTATGTTTATTAGTAGTATGGATTGTATGAATAAATGAAGAACTGAGAGGTTGATATGCTACAACTTTACCGCTCTTACTGCTTAAACAAGTGGTAAAATAATATCAAATAAGAACTTTAAACATGGAACTCGAGTGCAAAGAATGGCTTGCAAACGTAACAGAATAGCTTGGTGTACCTTTTACTTTCCCTCTTAACTCAACAGGGCCGGCCAGGTGAGAACTAACGCTGTAATACTATAAAATTTCAAATTAAAGTGCAGTCAGTGCAGTGAAGGAATATTTATGATGGAAAATATTGCGATACTTGGTAATCTAATATCGACTTCGACGGTTCATACTGCTGTGACGTAACTGCTGGTGTATTGACTGTCCTCAGTTTGTTATTACACCTGTAACTTTTCAATTCAGTTTAAAAATGAACCTATGTGAGGGCAGCTCATCAGCCACCCAGTTATCAAATAATGATCATTCCTGTGGCTGTAAAATACTGTTGATGAATGTTGAGCTGCACTCGATCACCGGGGAGAGGAAAACCACTGCTCGAGGCTGCTAATTCAGTCAGTGACGATGGTGATTCAGTACAGTCAGCGCTTGAAGATTGTGTTAAAAGATTTGTTCATACACCTAGAAGCCCCGACTGAAAGCACTGACTGCTTCTGACTCAGATCATCTAGTCGTCTGTAGTGGTTTAGTGGTTTGTTTCTGGACCTGAAGGAAAGTCTCTTTGTGTGTGTGTGTGTGTGTGTGTGTGTGTGTGTGTGTGTGCGTGCGTGAGTGCGAGCGCGTGCATATAAACACCCTCAGAGTACTTCCACAGTCGTGTTTCATTAGTCAAAGTCTGGCTGGAAATGAATGTAGTAGTCAGTGGTCGGACGTGTGAGAGTCGCTCCAACAAGCTAATGTCACACTGCGGCGCGGTGATAATCCCTGCAGTCATAAACAGATGCTGGAGGCCCACAAACCACACAGTAAATACACACACACATACACACACACACACACACACACACACACACACACACACACACACAGACATTCCCACAAACACATACAGTCCGCCAAATCTTCATACATACATGCACACACACACACCCACACACACACACCCACACAAAAGACAGAAACACACACACACAGTCCTAACACCTCAGAGGCTTGTAGATGTGTAGCACTACAGGCTCTCACACTCGGGCTGGGAAGGAAACAACAAACCACCTCAGAAACCAATTATTACTCCACCGATGCCACTGCTGCCATAATATACTTTTTACACTAACAGCCTGTCACACGGACACACACACACACACACACACTCATTGCTGTTACCATAGTTATAACGAAAACCTTTCTGCGACCCTGAGAAGCTTCCTTCAATCTGAAACCACTTGAAACTGACCAGCGAGTGTGTGTTCATGTGAGTGTGTCCAATTGATGAACTGTGTCTTATATTGAGCTTCTTACTCCATGACATTCATTTGGTAACTATAATCACTAGTTACTTTGCAGACTGCGTGCTGCATCAGAGCCAAAGCAGTACATCCTTAAATTATCAGCAATCACAATCAGAAGAATGCAGATTATCAAATCTGATAACTAGCCAGGTTGATAACCCCATAGTATTCTTTTATTTGTTCTTATGACACATTAAGCCAAAAGTAATACTTTAACAGGATATCTTTACTCTTTCTCAGTGTGACTTTTGAGTACTTTTTAAAACACTGTGTGTATCCACTCCGACACTTAATACATTTGAAGTGAACCATCATCCACCAAAGATTTACACACTAATCTGTTACTTAAACATTAATGACAACCCTAAAAAACACAGCAAAGCAGAAATCCAAACAAAATCTCACCCCCCTGACCTGGGAATATCCCTCGCTGTCACGGAAAGTGTCACATGCCCTCAGCTTTGAGCAGTTTTTACTTCCAACTGCTGTTTACCAACAAATATCACAAGTGTTGGTGGCCGCAGAGCGCAGCGCAGCCTGGCAGAGACGTGGGAAAATCTATCACAAATTACTTTCCGAACGTGGCTGCTGTAGTGGAAATGGCTGTTTGTGTGTCTTCACAGTGCAGATAATTTCGAGCTCTGCTGCTCAATAATAATAATAAAAAGAAACCATTTGAGGCTTTGCCCTGAAATGATCAGCGAGAACAACGTTATCACTCACCGGCTTTAGAGCCAATCATTTAGCACTAATCCAGTGCTTTTCTTTGAAATCCATATTCCACTCCACGCAATCACTTTTAAGAGTTTTCTTCTGCAACACGATCGCTTAGTTTGAGGTTTCATCATCTAATTTGTAATCACTGCTGATAGACATATCTTACCACCTGTAATCAGTTTTACAATTACTCATCTCTGTTGAAATTATCTTTGACAATGTGATCACTCAATTACAGGCTAATTATCTGAGGCTTTATATCGCCGCTGCTCTCTCAAATTTTTGTCCCAATGCCTGTAATTACTGTTTTGTTTCTCTCTGCATATCTGCGGCTGTTATCAGCTTCAATCTCACACTTTGAATTGGACAGGGGCTGTAAACCAGTCGAATAAGAGGATCAGGATCTCCTCTCTTTCCTTTTCTTCATTCACAGAGAGAGAGAGTGAAGAATGTATGACATTCCTATATGCAGGGGACAATAGGGGGAGAGAGGACGGGTATGGGTGGGTATGGAGGAAAAAACACGAGGGCTGAATGAAAAAAAGTTGTGGGTGTGTGTGGGGAGGGGCCTGAATCAAGATAAAACCAGTACTGACGGAGCAGCCTTGTGTACGTTAATGCGCATGCATGAGTGTGTCCATTCCCATGCATGTGTCTGTGCATGTGCACGTGTGTGTTGTGACATGCCTATCTCCTCCACACCTCCACCCCTCCTCCATACCCCCCAGCTACTGCCCCACACCTGACCCCACCCTGCCCATCCCTGCAGGGCCTGTCGCAAAAAGAAGGGGATGAGAAGGGGAACCGTTTTCCACCACTGCGGGGGGCAATCACTGTGGATCCGTCAGCCCGGCTTAGGGCCCTCTCCTCTGGGCAGTGGTGCCCAGCAGGCCCCCTCCAGCCCCCCATCGGACGGAGGCCTTTGAAATGAGCCCCGAGACTCCAGCCTCCAGAGACGTGCCTTTGTCCGGTAGCCGCGGGGGGGCATTGATGACTGACTCCATCTTTGTGTTTGTGAACATGCCACGCCAGAGACGCTGAATTACAGTTGAGAAAACCCTCGCAGGGACAACAGAAAACAGCCACGTTGTGTCATAAAGTGAGCCGCTGTCAAAGGTGTTTGTTGCCGTCAGAGACGAGAAAAAGGGACAAAACAAACAGTTGACTTCATCAACAATTACTGATCACAGACGAGACTAATATTGCACGTGGAAGTGTGTGTGGAAGTCAGTTTCGCTCACATGTATGCATGAGAAGACTGTATTTGCTCATTGCTAACCGGGCCGTGCAGTGTTACATATTGCAATCTTTGTGAGAGTCTGAGCCACAGTCTGGGCAGGAATTCCCAGATCTGCTTACCCGGACAGAACCCAGCGTTTGTTGCATGAGAAACACTTTCAGACTGCCTATAGTGGTCCACAGAGCTCCTCTCTCTGTCAACACGGAGCAGCCGTAGTGCAGCAGAGAGCGGAGGAGAAGCAGGCACGACACACCCGAGACAAGAGCAGCCAGGGAATCACGATATTTCATCCTTTTCATCCCAATGACTGCTGAAGAATTCATCCAAAACAGCTATCAAGAAGATTAACACACCGCCATTTGATTTTTGCGCCATAAGTACGTCTGTGTGCGTCTACAGGTATGTCGGTGTCTTTGTAAATGTGTGTGTAAGCAGCGGAGGGTTTTTTATGTGTCTTTAATTAAAAGCTTGCGTCTAAGCCTGCTCAGACTCTGTCACAGTCTGCTGAATTCCAGTGTGTCATTGGCTGACGGTCAGGCCACATAACACACAAACACACAAATACGCACACACGCAGATTATACGCGGGACAGCTTGCACGTCGAACAAAGTTGACAGTCGACACAATGGACACATCAGCAGTCAGGGGTCCACATCCCCCTTCTGTCTTGCTCTCTCACACACTACCAGGACTTAATTATGCCATAACTGCCTCAGGGTTGTATGCTGAATACCAGTGATTCCAGGCCAGTGCCATAACAACCTTTGGCTGCTCCTCAGTTGCTACCCTGTGACTCATTTTCAAAATTTTCCTCTTGGAATGAGATGTTGGCAGCCACATGTCATGACGATCAGGTTGTGAAGACATCCAGATGGAGGGGTGGAGGGGGGTTTTCAGAATAGTTTGATGAGAATAAACATAATTTCTATCTGATGTCATGGCTTACAAAGTCACCAGGTCGCAACCTAATTGGACTCTCTCAAGAGATGTTGAGTTTCAATTTTCTGTGCCTTTGTTGAGCTGCACGAATAATTTTTTTTAAATAAAAACACATGCATTGAAATATTCAGTCTCGTCAAAGACATACAGCATCAAAATACTGGTCAAAATACACCGGCTGACATGAAATTGCACTTTGGTCAGTGGCCTAAAGTTTTTTTTAACTATGACGCTGTAGCTACCCTGCTATAGTATCAGTTTTGCATATGCAGAGCTCCACAGTCAAGTTAGCCATATCAGATATGCACCAGGTAAGAAAAATAAAGTTTTTTTCACACTGTATTAAGAGTTTTGGACTGTTATGGTGCTTGTCCACAGGGTCGCTGTTTGACGCGGGGCCACACAACGCCTCCCAGTTTTGCATGCTTGACTAAAACAGGCTACACCCTCCGACAACTATGCAAACGCTCCCTGGCAGCACCCTACTGGACGAATGCTGTTGCTCTGGGATTTCAAAACAGACCAACATGTTGCTCATTTGGAAAACCTTCTCTTATATTAAAAAAACAGCTCATAGAAATGTGTTTCTGTACACATTTAAGGCAAGAAATAAGCCGTAAAGTTGCAGAATCTGTCTTTTCATAACTTGACAATGTTTGTGAGGAATTCCCAAAGGTGCATAAAGTAGCCAGACTTCAAATTGCAAATGCGGAGCGGGCAACTCTCTCGAAACACAACGCTGCCAGAATGCATTGTGAACATAGACGAAGAATGGGAGGCATGTAAATGATGGATCCCGTGGACACGTAACTTTAACTTTGTGTAACAACTGCAGTTTGGTTACGTTTAGGTACCAACACTCATGACAAGCATCATGGTTTGGATTAAAATAAGAACTTTATGTAAGTTTGGTAACGTGATTGACAAAAGTTAAAAACAAGTCAAATTCTGACTTTTGGTTAAACATGGGTCATTTTGATGAGAGGCCACCTGAGCTCCTGCATGGACTTCTCACCTACAGGGGTAGATACGGCATCTTAATTCGAAGGTTTGAGCCGCTGAACAAACTGCTGTGTTTGATGCGTTGGGAGTGAGAATCAGATCATTGACACAAGTTGATGACGTCCCTCTACAACGCCACCATTATCACCAAAATCTGGAATCCCTCAAAATGTGAAATCCGTCAGATTGTGACCGTATTAAACACGTCTCACGGGGTGTGACATGCAGTGAGCTCAGACAGACGATAACGTTCTGGTGGCCCTACGTATGAAGAGAGAGTATCTGCTTGGTATGCTTTACGTTTGTGTACAGAAAAAAAGGGTTAGGGCATAAAATGGCGGCCGCCTCGGTTACAAAATGTTACTCACAGTCTCTCCAGCTCCTTCAGGTCCTGGAAGGCTCCTCTCTCGATGGTGCTGATTTTATTCTCCATTAGCTGCCTGGAGGAGAAACACCAGGAGAGAGTGAGACAATAAGAGATTGGACAGAGAGAGAGAGAAAAAAAAGAGAGTGATGGAGAGACACGGAGAGTCTCCCATCAGAGAGCTGACAGAGCGATTTGTGTGATGACATGGTGAGAGGCCGAATAAAAAAGGGAGGAAAGATGGCTGGATGGGGCCAGAGATAAGAGTGTGAGAGAGAGAGAGAGAGGAGGAAGAGGAGGTGAAGGAGAGTGAGACGGGGCAAAGAGATCGACGCTGGAGAGAGCAGAGGGAGGTAAAGATGGGGAAGATAGGTGGCAGTGGGTGTGGGAAGGGAAGAAGAAGAAAAACAGATTGGTGCAGATGGAAAGTGATAGACCATTGAAACAGCAAGAGAGAGAGAGAGAGAGAAGACAGTCAGCAGCGGGTCGATAGAGACCCAGAATTGACTTTAAAACTGGCCCATCAGACGGACAGCGACTCATCTATCATCCAATTTACTCTCTATCTAACCACATAGCTGTGACTACTCATTCACTTACACCAGCGCAACTCCCCAAGGAGCACTCTGCTGACCAAGCCAAGCATCCACACACCCACACACGCATCCAAACACACACACACACACACACACACACACACACCCGCACACACACACACACACACACACACACACACACAGTTTTCTGGGCTGTAGGATCGACACACGTGATGAGCAGATATAATGGTTTGTACTGTAAAATTTTGACTCCAGCGACCACAACAGCACTCAGTTGACATTCACCTCTGCTTTAATTCAGTTAAGCCTAATCAAATATCTTTCGTGAGCCCTGCATCTGTAATTTAAATCTATATTCACCAGTCATCATGACCCATGCATTATTCCCTGAGGAGTTAATGAAAAGTTAAAAAAAAAGAAAAAAAAAAGGGGGGTCCCTGGATCTGTCCATTTATCCAAGTGTTAATGGGGTCTATTCTGGGATGAGAGACGCATCCTCCATCCAAGTTTAATGGAAATGTGTTACGCAGGTGAGAAATAGCCACATTGGTGGAGTTAACTGACAGTAACATTCACGGTTTTGGTTTTCAGTTCAGACTTTTCCTGTCTTATTTTGTAGAATTCATCCTCATGTGTTTTGTTATGACCTTTTCTGTGAACAGCTGATTGTTTTCCCCTTTAGTCTTTGTCAGTTCATCTGTCTGCCCACAGCCGTCCTGCGTCTCTTGTGTTCTCAGTCCTGTTTCAGTCTTGTGCCTTCATGTTTGCTCCTCATTTTCTCTGCCCTCGTATTTTTGTTTGCAGTTCCCTTTGTTTCATCCTTTTTGTACTTTATTTAGTTTATGTATTTCTGTTTAGTCTTTTGGATTTTCCCCTGCCTGATTCTTCCGTATTGTTGGCTGTCCTCCCCATTGCCTGCATTTTAATTTCTGGACCACAGCTCATGTTATCCAAGCTTTTGTCTCTTAAAATGACGTCAGGTTGGCATTCAGGTCCTCATGTTTTTGTAAGCCAGAACTAATCAATTGATGAATTGTTTAGTCCTTAAAATGCCAAATATGTTCATGTTCAGTGATATCTCAAAATTCCTTTTTTTTCTCCAACTAACAGTCCAAAGCCCAAAGACCTTAAGCCCTTAATCTACTGTTATAAATGACAAAGAAAAGCAGCAAATTTTCACTTTCAAGGAGCTGAAACCAACAAATTATTGATGTTTTTGCTTTAAAAAAAATGACCAAATTGATTCATCGATTATCCAGATAGCTGTCATTATCATTAGTGCATCACTATCGTCCATATGAGTGCCCAGAGCGATATCTCCAAGGTGTTTCTAGAAACCTGGAGATATTTAGTCAAATATGACAACAACGAAGCATATGGTGACATCTGATAAGTTGGAACCCAGAATCCTGGGACAATTTCGCTCCATAAATGAGTAAAATGATTAATCCATTACCAAAATAGTTGTTGATTAATTGTCTTTGGATTGACTAATCACAAGACCGCCAGAACCCAAAGATTTACACCTGAGCAGCCAGAACCATAACATGTGGGTACCTTTGCTCCCAAAATGACTACAACCATGAGTTAAATATCAGGGGAACTTGCCAATAAATTGGTTTTCGATTGACTAATGATATGAAGACAGGAAACAGCTATTGATCTAAGACCTGAGCTCACACACACACACACACACACGCAATTAAGGACATAATCTCTGGAGGAATTCCAACAATGTGTATTCTCCATTCACTTTTAGCAGCTCAATAGCACACGATCAGAGCAGGTTATCCCTGTCCCACTGTTAACCTGGATCCATCTCAGGTAAGAAACCTGTTCTCACACGACTCCTTCTCTCCTCCCTCCCTTCCAGCTGCATTCCTCCTGGTTACACCTAATGACCGCTATCTCTTTCCCCCCGTCGCCCGGTGGTTAAAATAAGCCCCTCCTGACACTTCCACTGGCAGATTAACACGACGGCATTAACAGGTGCCACCGCTGGTGGGTTCAGACGGACATGCGGTCTGAGCGAAGCCGGCTGCAGACGCAGTGCTGCATGCGGCAGAACCGGGGGCTGGATGAGCAGCCTGATGCTGGAACACGACTGGAAACAGTTAAATGTGTGTGTGTGTGTGTGTGTGTGTGTGTGTGTGTGTGTGTGTGTGTGTGTGCGTGCGTCCGTGTCCGTGTGTGTGTGTGTTGTTGGTATTTTGGTGGGGAAAGTTGTTGGAATTGCAAGATGCTGCTTGTCAGGACTGTGTGTGAGGATTCATGCTTTTTTTCCCCCGTTTTTTTTCTCTCTCTCTCTTTTGCTGGAAGAAAAAGAAAAAGAAAAATAAGATACTTACAACACTCGCAGATGTCTCAGTCCTGCAAAATCCGCCTTGGTGATTTTAGTGAGGTTGTTCGCATTCAGATCCCTGAGCAGAGAGAGAAAAAAAAGAGACTGTCAGTGTGGGAGACACGGTGTGGTAATAAAACAAGGACGGAGCAGGTGAACGGGTCTGATCTTTTTTTTTTTTTTTTTTTTTTCTTTTTGATTTGTTGAAACTTGGTGTGCAGAAATTGAGAATTTCATCAAGGGGTCTCTGTCTAATAAAACACGGCCCGTTTCACTTGAAGCCCACTTGTCCAAATCCGTTTTTGATTAACTTGCTGGTCTCCAGACAGACCGACGTGGTCTACAGAGGCTGCGCTTAATGCAACAGTGCGAAACCACCGACACAACCACAGCGGCGCCCCGAACTTCAGCTCCGCGATCACTTCCCACGTCTCCCTCACATTCAACGCGAGAAATAAAGAGTTTCTACACTTTACACGACGCGTCAGACGCGTTCAGCTGCATTCGCGGCTCATGAGGTAGTGTTTGGACACCTTGGTTCAGATGTAAAGCCCTGCGCTATTAAAGATGCGTCCCCGAGGAGAAAAACTCGTCCCAATGCGCTGTCAGCGAGCAGTTTAAAAGGACGCAATACACAAAGAGTGCTTATCCAAAACAATGACAGCAATACGTGGTGATCTTTAAGCGTATTTTGGGGAATATCGCCTCCGAGAAAGTGCGATAAGATTGCAGTAAACTCTTCAAACCTCTCCAGCTTCATTAAACAGGCTCACCGTACCTTGCTTAGGAAAAGGTAAGCGCACACTTGTTATTGACGCACACAGAAACAGATCATATTCTGAGAAATCCTGTGCGCACATTAAAGCAAACCTGCCCTGTTAGAGATCCCCCCCCAACACACACACACACAAACACAAACACACACACACACTCCGTACTTACAGTCTCTCCGCGTTGCGGGGTATGTTACGGGGCACGCTGCGGAGCCCTTGGCCGTGACAGTCCACTGTAGTCCCGGTGCAGGAGCACTGGGTCGGGCATGGCTGGCCGTCCGCTCCGCCGGACAGGACCAGGACCAGAACAGCCACCAGCAGCCCCAGCGCAGTCGCCGGGGAGCGGCCAGGGCCAACGGGGCTCAGAGCTCCCACCATCACTGCGGCAAGTGGGGGCCAATGTGAGACCCACAAAACGCTGAGAAAATAGAAGGGCGTTAAGAAATAAAAGCCCCGAAATCCTCCGAAAGAGCTCTCACAACTCTGCACGCCGCGGGATGCCGTCCTCCTTCTCGCTGTCCTCCCTTTTCAGACGTGTGCTTCTGAGATTTTCTCGCTCTGGATTTACATTTGGGTCCTCTCAGAGGGGCTTCGATGTGTGGAAGCTGTGAACCGGGAATTTGGTCCCCCTGGGCAGGGAGAGAGGAGGTCGACGAGGCGGCGGACCGGCTCTCTGGCTGCGCTACAGCGGCGCAAACTTCCACATGTCCCCGGCATGCGGTGCCCGAATCCCCCCGGTGTGTGTTGTGTCTGTGTGTGTGTGTGTATACGTGCGGAACCAAGCCAGTGAAACACCTCGATCCTTGATCTGGTCCAGAGGAAACACACTATCACACACACTTTAGTGCGCACACACGCATACATACACACACACACACACACACACACAAACACCACACACTTCAGGTGAGGCTGTCTTGGTTATTAATTCACAACACGCGTCCGGACAGAGAGGGAGCAGCGGCAGCGCTCGGGATTTTTTTTTCCCCCAAAAGAAAGCTCAGCAGAGGTCACCGTAGTGAGGAGATATTGATCCTGATCATTTATCAATTGCCGGTCAGTGGCTGGGGTGTAGGCGATGTGAGGGAGGGAAAAAAAAAGCCCCGTGAAAGACCAGCGCGCAATACTATAATCCAACTCTGCGTGGTGCGTCAAAGCGCTGCTCCCGGAGAGTGTGTGAGGGGTGGAGAGAGAGAGAGAGAGAGAGAGAGAGAGAGAGAAAGAGAGAGGGAGAGAGAGAGAGAGAGAGAGAGAGAGACGGGAGCGGGCACGTCTGCTACTGCGTCTGTCCAGGCAACTCTCTCTCACTCTTACACACACACACACACACACACACACACATTGCGTTTTCCCAGCAGCAGGTTTCCAGCGGTCGTCAGTCAGACAGCAACAGTTTGACCTCAGAGCGGGACAGCCTCCTCGCTGCAGTGTCCCGGTCACCTGATGATTATTTACGTGTCCTCGGGAAGGCGTCAGAGCTTCTGGGTTGAAAGACAATATGGGGAAAACCCCGTCTGATTCTTACTCGTCCACAGCTGGACAGAGACTGAAGCGCTGCCTGTTCGACACACGTGTTGTGCTTGCTGCAGGTAAAGGCTTCTTCAGACGCGTTAAAACACCTGTCCGATGATGGACGCACACTTGTTGATGAGCCCATACGTACAGCAGCTGCACCGGATGGGACGACACGACTTTTCATCTTTAAAAACATAATGAGGTTTGAGTTGTAATTATCATCTGGAGCGATATCAGCCTCATTCATTAAGAGCTAATCAAATTAATCAAACTGTCAGAAACTCTTCCTACTTTTTGATAAGGCTCAGTGAAAGTTTATTATTATTAACCAGTGACTGTGTAGACACACACGCACGCACGCACACAAACAGACACACACACGCACGCACGCACGCATGTTCATATGTTCAGGACCCATCACAGTAAATTGTGGAATCCAGCTTGTGAATGAGATTACCCAATGGTGAAAAGTAACTAAATTAACTTATTCAAAGTAATATACTTTATTACAATTTTTGGAAGTGCTTGTAATCTACTTTATTTACCATCTCCTGGTACTTATTATCCTACTCCACTACATAGGGGCAATAAGCTCCACCTTTAGCTACCAGCTGCAGCATTAAAGTAATGCAGCGATGAAATGTAACTAAGTACATTTACTTAACAACTGATACTTGTACTTTCCCTGAGTGTCTCCATTTTCTGCTACTTTATAGTTCCACCTCACTACATTTTGGAGGCAAATATTGTACTTAACTATTTGTTTTCTTTAGTTACTTTGCAGATAACCTGCTGCAAAATAGCCAAAGAAGTGCATTATTGAAAATGTATTTATTTCAACTATAATTGGATAAAAACAGATAAAAGGCCGATCCACTGTATTCAGTATTTATAAATGTAGATATGTGTTATTTACTTTTACTTGTACTTTTCATACTTAGAGTACATTTAATACCGGATACTGTCAGTCTTTTACTCAAGTACTGTTTGTATAAATTACTATCAAAGTAATCTATCAAAGTCATATTTCAACCTGAGACATTTAATTTTACTCAAGTATACCTTTTGGGTAGTTTTTCCAACACTGAGGTAATGTACAAATGTAACTATAACTCAATAATTTAGCTTTTGTCTTTTTGTATTTTAAGCATATTTTTAAGCTGGTACTTTTGTACTTCTACTTAAAGCGAAACTCTCGCCAAAAAGCAACCAAGGCTTTATTTGGGATTGAATATGAGTCAAACCTTCGTGTGAACGCATAATTACGACGAAAGAGGCACTTTTAAGATTTACCCTAGTTTCGGTTTTGGGCACGTTCATTTTGAACGGGAGTGCATGGGGCAAGACATGCTAGCATCAAAATCGCTATTTTTAGAACACTAAGAAGGCTCGACACAACATGAAACTTTGCTCGTAGCATCACTAGGTTCTCTACTCATGAACAAGAGCACTGAGAACATTGTTTGTGTAGACAGAGTTTATGAAAAAGAAGGTTTTTGAACTACTCAGGTTAGCTGCTGCGCCTCCTGCGTGTAGCCTTCATGCCAGACAAAAGTGTTGATCCCCGAGTGCGACCTGAAAGGCAGGAGAGTAATGGTGAACCGCTCCTCAAGCGTGCCTGTCAGGTCGCACTCAGGGATCGACACTTTGCTCTCGAAGAGTGCCCCTAGCTCTCCCATTCAAAATTAACGTGGCCAAAACCGAAACTACGGTAAATCTTAAAAGTGCCTCTTTCGTCGTAATTATGCTTTCACACTAAGGTTTGACTCATATTCAATCCCAAATAAAGCCTCGGTTGCTTTTTGGCGAGAGTTTCGCTTTAAGTAAAATTTTGAATGCATGAGTATTTTTACCCCATGGTTTTGGTATTTTAAAAGTTGTGAGCACTCCTTCCACATTAATACATGCTATACTGTGTATTTAGTATAGGCTTCAGTTGTTTTTTAATTGGCATCGGTATTTCGGTCTTGAGCCAACAAGAGGTCAGGCGTGTGGCTTGTAATTTGTGGCTGTGGGCGAACTGCAAACATGACATGACGTTACCGTTTCTGTCTCGTGTTTCATTATAGCTTACGTTTGCTGTGGCGACTATTTGATTAACAGTTAAAAATAACAACAGCAGCTCCTCGGCACCACTCAGCATTTTGCCTTCACGCAGTTACTGAAATGATTGACATATGTAGAACTGTCACAGTTTGACTCATGCATATATATTTAAACTATGAATATCAACTGCCAAAACAAGAGTATGAACTATTATGGGAATATATGTATTGTTAAAGAATTACATCGACATGAGAGGTTTCTGCTTATTGAGCTGGTCGTCAGAGGTGTTGAACCCTTCAGTCGTGTATGACCTTTTTCGCTGAAACACTTTCGTTGTTTTGGAGTTGCTGTTTTTGCTGATTACAATGCATAAATACTTCAGTGATTCTTCATCACGTTGGAGTAATGTACACAAAGCAAGAGGATAATAAATCTGTCTCTGTCTGTCTGCTGATCCCTCCTCTGGCTCCCACCACAGAACGCAAACAGCTGTGTGTGATTGTGATGCTGATGTGTCTCCCCCGCATCCCCCTTTTCAGCCCTCACACGAACACACACACACACACACACACACACACACACACTCCTCAGACAGCGACAAATCTGAATTTTGTCATGGGTGGTGGATAAGAGAACCTCACCAAACAGAGGGGAGACAGAAGAGCATGACAGCAGACATTTGAATGTGTAGAAGGAGGAGGAAGAGGAGGAAGAGGAGGGCAGAGGCAGATCAGTGGTGGCAGTGTATTAAAGCTGAAGTGAGGGAAGATAGAAAAGAAGGAAGGAAGCGAAAGGGGAGGGGACGGAGGGTGACCCTTATCTCCTGCAATACAACCGGGCTTCAGGGCACGCAGCCTGTTTGGACACAGCCTATCCTGAAGTGATTGCATCAGATTACACCTAAAGCCCACGTCAAACTTCAGGATTGTTGAAATCTTGCTGAGGGCAGCGCAGACCGAGTGACTGGTTCTTCAAGAAAAGTTTTCTTCAGATTTGAGTAATTCCCTGTTAAGCAGGCCAGTCAATCTTTATTTAGTTGCCTGAAATCACAGACCTCTCTCCAAAGACCATCTCATTTTGTACAACGCGTGACTCCCCTTTCTCCCCAGAGTCTTAGACACTTGGTTCAAAAAGGCAAACGAACAAAACCTTCTGATAGGAAAAGATTATGGAACATCAGGAAGAGCAACTGAATAGCGATCACCTTTGAGGTATCGTAAACCTACAGTAGTTACCCTACAGTTGTGAATGGCCCTGTCATCTTTGCTTCATCATATGTGTGTTTTTTGTGTTTTCTGGTTCTTGTGGCGTCTTTTGCCCTTTTTTCAGTGTCCTGATTTTCCCTCCACACCTGTCTTGTACCTGTTTAATCAGCCCAGCCCACGTTACCTGAGTTCCTCCCCAGTCTGCTTTCTCTCTACACCTGCACTGCATCTCCTCCATCAGCCCATTCCTTGTTTCAAGTGCTTTTCCGTTCATTTCCCTTAGGGGGATAGTTCAGGTTTTTTGAAGTGGGGTCATATAAAGTACATATCTATAGTCGATCTCTTTCCTACCATAATCACCGATCAGCGCAACCTTAGTTTACAAAAGTAGAGAGCCGCTCCAGCCCAGACGCACAGCTTTGTACTGCAGTGAACGGGGTCCAGTGAAAAAGCGAAATTAACCACCTAAAACCGTAGCGCAACTGGGCAACAGGTGATCTGCGAGCGGCGAAATACAGCGTGAGGCCCAGCTGCTGGACGAGAGGTTTACTTTCGATAAAAACGAAACTTAACCCTTCGTGTCCCTCCGCATTAGCGTAACTGCGTAGGGACACGGAGGTTCTACGGTTGAGAAAATGTAGTGCCAAAAGAAAGGCCGGCCTGACGGCTGACAGCGATGTGAAGCGGTGTGAATTTTCCCTATACAACGTACACTTTAACTGATATAGATTTTTTAAGGTGAGCCTTGTTTTAGGTGGTTAATTTCACTTTTTCTCTGGACCCCGTTCACTGCAGTACAAAGCTGATCGTCTGGGCTGGAGCGGCTCTCTACTTCTCCAAACTAAGGTTGCGCTGATCGGTGATTATGGTAGGAAACAGATCGACTATAGATATGTACTTTGTAGGACTGCACTTCAAAAAACCCGAACTATCCCTTTAACACTGCTTCTCCACCTCACTCCACCTGAACCTCATTGTATTAAAGTCCATTACCCACAATGCAACTGAGACATCAAGTGACATCATTGGAGGCAATTTATGAGATTACATGCAGTTTCCTCTGTAGCCAAAAAAGACTTTATACTACTTTATAAACTTGTGTATTAATGTATTAGATCTCCCCGAGACCTGTAAACACACTTTATAGTGTGAAGTTGATGGAGTTACCCTTTAAGTCTGAATGGTGGCAATATATCTATAGTTCTTATGAAGTGAAAATGTCATCAACCCTGCAGGCAACATAAACAAAGATCTATTATGTTCAGAGCTCAGGAAGTTAGATGACATTGTCAGGGATGACAGGCGCAACTTGACGAACTTGATTTAGATTTTACTCAAGGGGAGACTAGAGACTATCTTTACCCACAGTGCTCTGTCAACACCATACCAGCAGATACAAGTATGTGATTTTTATTTAAACTGACAATAGACTTTTTTTTTTGCTTTAACTTGTCATCCTGAAGTTAATACTGAGTGCACAGTATACTGGCTCTAAGCAAAAGACACCATTCATGTATAGATTGGTTTCCAATAAAACCTCACTTTCACCAGGCCACTGGGCCTCGATTCTTCCCGCAAAAATGAAGGTCGCAGTATGGCACAAAGGAAGCACATCTGCCATTGTGCAACCATGACAGCAAGAGGTCGACATCCCCAGGTAACAGTGGAACAACTGTGGAAACACTGCAGAAGAAGAAGAACCCATGCTGATGAAGGAGGCAAAGAAACAGGAGTGAACGGAGAGAACCGAGTGTTGTGTCAGAGTCAGATACCCTGCTGTTCTGTGTTCCCTCTCACCAGTGGGAGTTGAGATAGTTCATTATTTCTACTAGATTAGTAAGAAACAAAACCTGCCTACTTTAACACAACAGGGTATTTAATTCTGCCTTTTCATAGCGCTAAGATTGGAGTTTCCAGTCAAATTGGAATTATTATGATTGATTTTTTTGCTTTGTTCAGTAGCCAGGACGTTAGTGTTAGCCATGTTGCTAACGCTGTCTTTGCAGCAGCAGCACCGACAGCGAAAAAAAGCTACGTGAGTGAACTGGAAGTCCAATTATTTCTATGGGAATCTCTGTGATATCCGATGTGCCTGCGAAAAGTCCTCACTCCTGTAGTATTTGGTCCGGAATTTGCTGAGAGTACGTTCAAAAATGTGAACTTTTGTGGTGCACGTCGGAGAGACGTATGGCAGTGAGCTAGTTTAGGTAACAGGCTGCTAACTGGCTAACTGTTCTTGTCCCTGCAGTGCTCCAACCTTATGTTCCACACTATGGGGTGATGAAAAAAGACAGAATTAGCCTTTCACTCGTGGCTAAACAGGTAGCTTCTATCCATCTGTAAAGAATGGCATATACTTGCGTTGGGCATTATCTGTATATCTATGGAACTAAGGACGGCAGTCAGATAGGAATGTGGAAACTAGCCCTGTGTCAAGAATTTGAAAAGTTGTCAGTTTCAACTTTAAATTTATCACACAGGTGAGTGCTAAATGATGTTTTGCGGTGAACGCGCGACACAAATTAAATGTGGACCACATGTGTGACTCATGCCACGGGTATTCTGACAAGTGAGAAGCTGGGCGGCGGAAAATTCATTCCCATTTTAATTTTAGACTGTGAAGTCTTTGTTCATTGTACAAATAATGAATGAATGGAGTTGTTTTCTTCATTTGATCTGTCATTCCACTGAAGTGGCCCAGCCCACATTAGATTGAATGTCACACAGTAATAAGACCGCACGTAAATAAAGACTTCTGCCAAAGACAAAGCTTCGCTGCGCACCACAAACTACGTAGGTCCCTGAAAAAAAAACCCAACTGGATGTATGCGGTCATTGCAAAGTCACATTTTAAAGCCTCATTCACATGTCTTCATACGGCCGAGAACATAAAATAGCCACCGATGCAAGATTTGGCGGGTTAGGAGGGCTGCTGAGCTGCTAATGAGAAGTGAATCTGTCTGACGGCTGTGATGTTGGTGCAGCTCAATCTGGCCTGTTGATTTAGGAGCTGTTTGTGTTATCTTTGGTTTATGGCCACGCAGTAAAGCCGAAGGTGTGGGGGTCAGTGTGTGTGTGTGTGTCAGTGTGTGTGTGTGACTTAGGTCAGTTCAGCCACCTGGCCTCTGGACAGCTGCTACTGAGACACATGCTGCTCAGAGCTCGTCCTACTGTACACACACAGAATCACACACACACACATCCATCTTGCAAACATTCATTTATGCAGAGGCACAAGTTCACACAGAGCAGCAGACACACACACACACACAGACACAGACACACACACACACACACACACACACACACACACACACACAGAGGATGCAATTCAAACAGTTTATTACATCTATTTATTAATTAACCACATTAATCAAATCTACGGTGGGTTTGTCTCCATCAGATCCATGATGTGTGTGTGTGTGTGTGTGTGTGTGTTGACTGATAATCACATTATTAAAAACCAATGATGTTTGTGTTTGGACTGGCACTGTCAACACAGAGGCTGGTTACACAGCTGCAATGAGACACACACTCACACACTCACACAGACAGAGGGATAAACACACAGCGCCACACCAAAACACACAAACAGCAGCATTACCAAAAAAACAAAACAACCTCCTCCTCCCGTCTCAGATTCCATTCACTCCCTGCTGTCAGTTTCATGCTGATGTGATCTATCCATGAAGTGTATGGAAACTGGATTGAGGCCCTGAGGTGTGTAGGTGGCTGGGCGTCTTTGTTGTGATGGGAGATGCTGAGAAGGTAAATGGGATCTCATGAAGGGACTGGTATGTTGGAAACACTCCACTCCTCTGCTGCTGGAGGAAGGTGTGTCTGGTTTCAGATGGCAGGTGTGTCTGTGTGTCATGTGGGAAACAATTAATCACTACTGTCACCTGAAAGAAAGACAGACATGACAAGGCTCAGCATTTTAGTGTATTTGTAATTAAAAAGCAGATATTAATTAGCGATTACTTGAATATTAACCAATAACATCCAGGTAGACCTTAAAAAGACCTCTTTGAATGGCGTGACAGTGATGTCTACTGAAGTTAGCATGCTAACCAGCTAGCCCCGGCCTGTCCTGTCCAAAGATGTTACATCAAATCTGGACACAGCGTTGGAGGTGGAGCCCCATCCACTCCTATGAAAGCTGCCCAGTGGCATTTGAAGCCAAAAAAGCTCGACTGTGGTCGGTATGAAAATAACCGGATCTTGTACAGTTTAAATGTACAGTTTAGCGCTCGACCAACAGAGACATAAGAAAGAACACCTTCTGATTACAAGTTTCTGTCTTTCACTGAGCCAAGATGAGCTGAATTGCCCAGTTAAAGCAACATAGACCAGATTTCTTTCAAACCTGACATGAACTTTATAAAACTCATCAACACAGTATTGGTTCGTCTTTCCACAAACACCACTGATTTGGTTGAATTTAATAGTCGGTTCACCTGGGAAGATGTGGAAATAACTCTACACGTTGTTCTCCATCTCTGCATCTCTGACAGATTCTTGTCACTAGCTCCACAGTTAACTGAGGCATGAGGTTATTAGCTCATAGTAGCTAGCTACAGCCAATGATGGTTAGGCGCAGCAGTTGTTGTTACTCTGGTGATACGCTGCCACCTATGTTTTTGAGCCTTCTTTGAATTCTGGTTCAGCATATTAAAATATACAATGAGGTCAAATCAAGTGGAAGTCTTTGTACCTGTGTGTCTACAAGCAGGTAGGTTAGTTTATCTGAATGTGTGTTTAGCAATGATAGAAGACGGCACCCAGCCAGACATGACAGTCTTGCATATTTCCCGAAATGGCACAACAATAATGTCTCAGCCGTTCTAATCCCTTTACACAATTATCCCTCGGTGTTTGTTAGTTTAAGCGCAACTACTCTGACTGTGGCTTTTCCGTGGACGCGAACCAAAACAACTCAACCGCCATTATCCTAAAATAGCCCATAAGTACAAGATAAACATGTGTGTGAAACTAATTGTGCGTTGTGCCGTGCGGGCTTGTCGAAGAGCATTGTTGTGACAACAGATTAAACATCTGTCTGAACCCAAATTGAGATTAGGAGGGAAATAGAATATATCCACATATATCACTTGTCTGGCCAGATCAGGGAGGATGCAGTCCAGGTGAGGGTGAGCAAGTAGAAGCAGACAGAATAGATGACAGATAAAATGACAGTGGATGTTCTTCCCTTCTTCTCTGTCTCAACGAGTCTCTCTCAACACTCATTGTCTTAGATTCTTTTCTCTGCTTTCTTTTATAGTGTTTCCTGCATACTGAATCAGAGAAAAGCCACATGGAGTTAATAAGTTGTGCCATAAAACTCAGCGTCTTTCACACACACACACACACACACACACACACACACACACACACACACACACACACACACATGCACACACATACTTTAGCAACATGCAGGATAAATATCATCTGTTTGTCATGCTGTGCATAATTCAGGAATTTGTCTGAGGATTTCTTCATACTTCTTTTCTTTCCTGGAGCCAATGAACAAAGAAACAAAACTAACAAAAGCAGGAGACAGAACGAGCGCTGCGCCTCGCAAACACAATGAAACAAGGTCCCCGGCTCCGTATAGGAGTGCCGAGCAGCAGGAGAAGTGAGTGAATGAGTTATAGTTGGTTGTCAGCTGTGATGAAGAAATGGGCATTAAACACTGACACAGTATATGATTCTCTGACAAGGGCAGGAATCTTGTTTCAGATGGGGCTTTAGAGGAGAGGGTTGATCTGTATCAGATGAAGTCCTACATCCTGTGAGAATGGAGTGTACACGAATCTGGAATAGTTTCCATCACTGCGGGGAAATCATCGTATACATATATGCGCTGCACACTTGAATGTAAGCTGTCCTAATAAGTGAACAATTTCTACTTTCACCGTTACTTTCCTTGTAATGTTCTTTTTGACAACGATGTCTCAGGAAGAACCAGTGAAGTTCTCAGCTGCTAAATCTAAATGAGAAATGTACGTTCACCTCTTGAGGCGAGCCCCTGTCTGAGACCATAAACCTGAGATTCCAGTATACTTGCAGCAGACTAAGATAAGGAGTCAGAAGTTATTATTATAAATTAATTAATTTTATTATTCTAAAATGTTTTACCCTGTGAGTGATCTGTATTTGTCTTTTTGTTGCTCATTACCAGGTGAATAATTAAATAATCTTGAACACCTATTAAAAAAAATATGAATCACTATTCTTTAAATTTTTGTACTATTGTAACTGGTCTGTGATGATTGATGCTGCCCTTTATTGATTATTATAGATGGCTGTACAGTTACCTTAGTAGCAGAGGTCATGTAGACTTTGTTTATGGCCAATTTAGCTGTGAAATGGTAATTCCACAACTTTCATGCCTAAAGTTTACAGGTTTTTTTTAGGAGTACTACTGCATATATGAAAACAGCTAAACTATGCCTCCAGTGATGTCACTCAATGGCTAAGTTGCATTGTGGGTAATGTAGGCACAGGAAGAAGAATGGGGGATAAAAAACGTGATATCTCTGGTTCTGCTGTATCACTTGTTTTTAAACTGTCTATAATGACTCTGACAGTGTTGTACAAGAGCACACTTGACCATTGGACGCCTGCATTACCCGTAATGACACTTAGCTGCTGAGTGACATCACTGGAAGCAATTTATCAGATTACATGCAGCTTCCTCTGGAGCTACAAAAGGTTTAATACAAATTTTTTTTAAATATGCAGTAGCACTCCCCAAGACCTAAACACACTTTAATTTGTATAATTCCAGGAAACTGGCCCAGTGATGTCCGCTTCACCTCCCACATTTTGGACAGCTGTTAAAGCTGCTGTACACGTTTTTCGAGGCAGCTCTCATTGCCTTTTTCTTTTCTGCAAGTATTTTTCATTGCTCAGCCTGTTTGGTAGTATCAGTTGTCATTGGGAGGGCTGGAATTGGTAGCTCACCCTGTTCTGCTAATGCCCGGGGAGGTACCAGAACAAGAGGATCCTGCTCTTTTACTTGTTCATAAGCAGACAGGACCGTCTCTGTATGGAGTCCTGATTGGATAAAGCAGGCAGGGACACCAGAACATTTCCTTTCTCTTCATTTTAATAAGAAAAATAATGCTTACAGCAAATTTGACATCTGTCGAGCCAAAGCTGACTCTGGAGTATGCAGCTTTTGAGTTTCGTGTCCATATATATTTGATTCAGGTCGAAATCACTGCTGGGATGAAGCACTTGTGTAAAGAGAGCAACAAATTCTGCACATGGCCAAACACTACAAATCTCTCAATGTCCTAACATACTTTTGCATGATACAAGTTTACATGTAAGTCGTCTTGGCAACATCTTATCAGTCACTTGAAATGTTGGCATGACGTTTGAGCCTTCGATATTTTCATCTGTCTGACATTTACACATGATATCTGCAAAACAGTGGGCTGTATAGAAAGCTATATTACACAGTACTTCATCAATCGAAATGTAGTGGATGGTCAAGGTGATTCTCTATTCCTTCACTATCTGTTTAATATGTCTAATATGTACAATCTAAATAACGATAAGATCACTTACCGGATGAAATACCTTCATCCATAACTGTGGACCACAGCCGAACAATGGCAAGTAACAAGTAGCAGACACAAATTGATGTCCGGTAGAGGAATTTAAGGCATGCAAGTAAATCTTTTGTGCCTACAGCCCCGGAAAATGTGTTTCAGTGTTACACTATTGTACAGAAATCAAAGTTGGTTTCTGAGTTATCCCTCGAGTGAGGGTCAGCCCCATACAACACTGAGGGGAGGCTGAAAAACACCAGAAAAACAGAGAGCGATGTGTATGTGTGTGTGGAGAGTGGGATGGATGGAGGGCGAGAAAGTGGGAGGAGTGACAGCGAGGAGTTTGGGAAGAAAAAGTGAGGTTTGAGGAAAGGACAACGGGACGGCGAGAGGAGGGAAAGAAAAATATGAAGGGTCCTTTCGGAGAGGAGGAGGAGAGAGAGACGGAGGAGGCGAGCGAGTGAGAGGGAGGTGTGTAGAAAGAGGAGTGTGGGAAAAATCAATATGCTCTCTGGAGCGACTGGAAGAGACAATCAGTCCTGTCTGACCCTCGTCTCCCCTTGGTGTCAGAATGTGTGTGTATGTGTGTGTGCAAGTGCATGCGTGTGTGTGTGGATTGTGTGTGTATATGTGTTTTAATTCACAAATGCCTGTATGTGTTTATAAGCGACACGCCTGCACATTGATTTTGAGTTCGAGTAGATTCATGCGCCGATATGTGCAGCCGGGCATGTGTGGTTGTGATCTTACATGCGTGTGTGTGTGTGTGTGTGTGTCCCTGTCTCCTCCTGTGTTTGCTGTCCTCAGCTCAAATATGTTTTATTGGCATGACTGCTGAGGGGCAGGAGAAACGATGCCAGGGAGCCTAATGGGATAAAAGTTCATTACTCTCCCTATATCAACTTTATGAGGGAGGACAGATCGAACAAACACTCCGAGCAAAGTTGAAATAGGACGAGAATGTCACATCTGCAGATGGACACTCTAGCGGCTGTGCCTGGCACTGAGTGTGTTTGATTCTTGCTTACGGTCGCTCGCAGTCACTTTTCCTCACAAGCTCCATCTATGTCAGCTCCATCCGCGGGGTCACATTCGCTCACAAGCCACAGGCTATGGGCCAGTTTCTCTTAGAGTGTCCCGAGCTGCTTTTTTGTGAAATGTCCTCGCTTTGATAGCTATTATTAATATCAATATAAAGAAGAACGATCTCCTTTGCTCTCTCTCCTCCTCTTTCTGTATGTGTGTGTGTGTGTGTGTGTGTGTGTGTGTGTGTGTGAATGGTTAGTATTTTAGCAAGCCTCGAGGCTAGCGGCTTTCACAGGCCGTCCACTCGACGTTCGGGGTTTGTAAAGCTGGCTCAACCCGCCATTGTCCGAGTCCCACTCCTGAATTCAGTTCCTCCATCTGCCCCCGGGCGCCTCTCAGACTGACAGGGGGGCGAAGGGGGTAGATGGGTAGATGAAAGAGCAGACGGGAAAAATACGACTCCTCAGAGAGAGAGCCAGAGAGAAAGAGAGAGAGAGAGAGAGAGAGCGAGAGAGGCAAAGATTTAGCAGTCACGAAACCCACTTTTCTCAATCTCTCTATCACTCCTCTGCCACAGTCTTCCAATCGCTTCTTTTATCCTCCCTCCCTGCTCTGTGTCTCTGCTGTGCAGTTGCAGGGGGTTAATTGAGGTCTGAACAGCAGGGGGCTATTATGACACCTTTGGTAAGAGGACACACACACAAACACACACACACAAACACACAGTTCTCTGCACGCATCATCAATAATCCAAATTTCAAGTCGCAGGAAATGCACAAGACCCCTCTCTCATTTTCAGTGTTATGCTATGCAACAGCTGCATTGTTAGAGTGTGTATGTGTTTGAGAGAGAGAAAGCGTGTGCGTGCATGTGTGTGTGTGTGTGTGTGTGTGTGTGTGTGTGTCTGGGGGGGTGATGTCAGATTTAATGATGGTTTCCACCCTTTGCAAAAGGCTGCCTCACCCCAAATCAGGAACCAACTGAATAAATCACACAATTAATCCAACAAGTCAGCGTGGCGTATCGAAGCACCGCACACACAAAACAGAATAGATTGACAGGTGTGTGTGAGTGTGTGTGCACGCGTGTGTTTGCGTGCACACTCACTCTGCATGCTCTGTTAGCAGCAGATGGTAGGCTGGTGGTCTGTTGCCAACTTCACTGTGTGATCATGTAAATGATCACATGCACACCCACACTCAAGGAACACAAACGCCCCCGCAACTACTCACGACTAAGACGCAGACAAACATAGAAGCGTGCATTTACACACACACACACACACACACACAAATGCAGACACCTGTACTGAGATAAACAGGTGAGAGGGATGATCGCCGCTGTACCGCCATCGATCTAAATTAGATCTTTTTCTCTCCTTTGTCTCTTCAGTCTTGACTCTTTTTAAATTCTCAT